>NC_141026.1:21300000-21462500 GCF_052040795.2 Danio rerio | reverse complement strand
TGTCTCATGATTCTGATTTAAGAGATGCTTATAGCAGTTCTTTGCTCCACAGGTATCCCCCAGATCAACTCCCAGTCACTCTTACACAGGGTGTCTCCGGAGTATCAGAAGGTGTTGGGGGCTGATAAGTCAATATAGAGGAGTTTGAGGGCTTAAAGTATTAGAAAGTCTTAGATTCCTTTACAAGGTAATACATTTATTGTTGTACAAGGTATCATCATATGACTGTGTTCAAGCCGTGAATATCAGGATACTAGGTAGTTACGTAATCAGTAAAATTCTACTAAGGTTTGACAGCTTGCCGCTTGTTTACTGCAACACTATCAGTCTGCAGCTCTATAGGTGACAAACTGTCGAATCAGCTAGATTTTAATATACATGTGTCTGTATTCGAATGTTTAGTTGGATTCATTTGTTACATTTTAATATTCAGTAAATATTCCGTAAGATAAATCTCGCCAGCTTTTTTGATTGAAAATGGTGATAAGGTCTTTAAATGTGTGGGAAAAGTATTAAAGTGTGGAATTACTTCTCTTATTCCTGTATACTATGTTTCAGAATATGAGCAGCCATCACAGAAGTACAAAGGGCAGCAACAAATCCAGATCCTAGAAAGGTGGTCACCTGATGCCTTCAAGACATGCGTCCTAGCCACAGGCCCCCCATAGAAGCCCAGATGGCTCTTGTCAGCCATAATCCCACATCCACTCAAGGGCGAGGGCATGACCCAGCCACCTTACCTTCTTCTTTTTCTTCCTTCTAGCCTGAGTAACACTCAGTTTCCTCCCCCAGCCACATAGGTAATTGGAGTTTCATCCAAGCCCCCCGTCACCCCGCCACCCTGGCCGTTTCCGCTGGAGTCTTCACAGCCCCCTCCCATTTCCCGACTCCTGCCGGACCCCGCCCCCCCTAAAGCTCTGACTTCCGCAGAAGTGTTACCCCGAGCTACGACCCCTGCAGGGGTCGTCTCACCGTCCCTTCCAGGCCTTAGCAATCTTTATTTATATATATATATCTATATACACCTGTACATAGATATATATTTATAATAGCGCTGTCACTCCCCCGCTCCATCTCCTAACGGAGTGTTCCTCGAGCACCTAACTTATCCCGTCACCCTCTAACAGGAGTCTTCACTGTCCAAATCCCCTTTCCCAGACTCCTGCTAGAGTAGGCCAGCTTGCCCTGTTCCCTGGGCGCCGACCCCCGCAGGGGTCAGTCACTGCCCCCCCCAGGCCACTGAAACTCATTATATATGTATATCTATGGACTTTCGTTTATAGATATATATTTATATAGAGCGCTGTCACTCCCCGCTCCATCTCCAGTCGGAGTGTTCCACGAGCATCGACTCCAGCAAGAGTCTGCCCAAACTTGCCACTCACCCTCTAGCAGAAATCTCCACCGCCCAAATCACACTTCACGATTTCTGCTAGAGATGGCAAAATAAAAAATTGCTGCACCCAACTCCCGCAGCGCCCATTCTGACTCACAGAAGTCTCCTGATCACCCCCTCCAGGCCTTAGATTATCCCATTATATATATATATATATATATTTATATACTCTCTCATATATACATATATATTTATATATAGCGCTGCCACTTCCCTGCTCTATCTCCGTTTGGAGTGTTCCTCGAGCATTTTTGACTCTTAATGAGCCAACCCCGCCCACCCCTTATGGCCCCCCTTCACTAGTATGAAGGTAAATCAGTTGCGTAACTCGAGAGCTTGCAAATGTAAATGTGAGCACTTGTGATAATAATATTTGTATGTGTAGGTTGAAATGTACACTTACAGCTCTGATGTGAACAGCTGAATCCCTCGATTTGCGCACACACACAACAATCCACACACTTGTGATTTAAATTGGAAGTTGCAGATTAATAGTTGTGTATTTGTAAAATGTCATTTACAAATACAAAATGACAGACACACGTGTGCACGGCAAATTTGATTGCATCTTATCTCTACAACCACAGGTCGGCACTCACAACCTCTCAGTTTTGTCAGTACAACTACAAATCTCCCGCGCTCTGACTTTTGCTACACATCTCCCGCGATCTATGAAGGTATTTTTGGTGCAAAACTCCCAAGCAGCTGTAAAAGTGTCATTTGTAGTTGTAAAAAATAGCCACACATGTGTATCAGTAAATTTGTACTCGCAGAGCAAATTTGCAAATGCGTATCAGTAAATTTGTACTCGCAGAGCAAATTTGCAAATGTGTAGGTATTTTTTGTCTCCAACAAACACAACGCAACATTTACACCTGCACAAATTCTTCAGTACAGGTGCACAAATCCCATCGGACGAATCACAAATGCAGAAACTCATCCGCTCATGTTCTTTGCTACTATTGTTGCAGTGAATATGGTGCAAAACACATTCACACACCTGCATCCAGAAATGTGAAGTCACAGACAAAACTTGCACATCTGTAGATTAGAATGTGTATCCGCACAAAGAGAGCTGAACGTGTGTAGAATGTTTGATTATTTTTTTTCTAAGCACGAACACAAATATGTTCCTGCAACTGCTCAAATCTGCCGCTACGAGTCTCAAGCGCTGTTTTTCACTTGCAAATCTACATTTCGCTCTCTCGCTCTTCTGCACCAAACATCACTGTGACATTTGGTGCAAAAGTTACTTGTGTATCTGCCAACCAAAACGTGGGCTCTCAGAGAAATTCAGCCAATAGGGGATGGGGCGTGACGTCACCGCTCTAGCGCTGCGGAGGCTGAACGGCGAAACCGAAACCCCCTTTGCGAGATTCGCTGCATCTATACCTGATTTGCGTTCAAAAATGCCTGCTTAATTATTTCATAGTAGGAGCAAACATGCCTTAAGAAAAGGAGTAGGTTTGAAACTTTAGTAACCATAAAAAGTACGCCAGGTGGATGCCTTTCTACTCCAGGAAGCCGCAGCCTACGGCCTGAAGGAGGAAGAGGACGCGGTCAGTTTGAAATGTGAGTATTAAACCAAAGACAGTTCTTTGTGTTAAACTCGTATTTGTTGAGCTACTGTACAGTGCACTGTAGAATTGCTGAGGGTGTAAAGAGGCTTTAAATTATAGTCTATTTTATTTCGCTGTAAATGTTGACTGTGTAATCTTACGGTCTCCAGTCAGCACATATAAAGTAACGTTTCAAAGGTAAAAAAGATTATTATCAAATGTCTGACAGAAAAATGTGAAGTATTGCAGATCACAAGACTAAACAGACATCTGAGTGAGTGATGTATTTGTGCTGATGTAGAATCTGCTGTCAATTGACTGTTGCCAATACTGTTTAAATTAGATACATGTATTCTTACTAAAAGAGAATAAAGGGTCATTTGTTTAATCTGTGCATCAGTATATAGTTGATCACTTGAGGATTTGTGACCGCGTGAGCTTAAAAAAAACACGTTTTGGCAAGCCAGACTCATTAACAATCTTGATTAAAATATTAGATAAATATTAATTAAATATTAAATTAAATATTAGATTTAAATATAAAAAATATTAGTTTTAATAATTTTAATCAATTCAGGCTGCAAAAGATGAAAGAGAAAGTAATTCAACATAGAGCGCAGATTTCTGTGCGCATCACGCGTCTGAACGCGCATTACCAAATGCACCTCCCTTTAATATCAGTTCATGCAGTCGTATTTCATACAATAGAAAGTCTTAAAGAACACAAACAGTTAAACAGCACTGTGAGATAATCAGGAGATGTATTGGGCCCGCTTAAACATTATAGCATTTTTCTCACGGAAAGAGCAAATATTAATTAGTCTGTTAATGACGCACAGAAACGGACAGATCACAGGCAGTTTCAGTAGTAAAGTTCGTGCAAAGTGCAACATACACAATTCAAACACCAGTGCAAAGCACTTTGTTGCAGTTTGTGTCAAAAACATCAATATTTTATATAGACACATATCCACACATAATCTTGCTTTCGCTTTGCTCTCTCTAAATGCGCGCTCTTCTCTTGACGCGCGCTGCTGTGTGTACCTCATCTGTAAATTTGGAGATGTTAGTAACTGAACTCATTTCAATATCACTGACTCGATTTATTAGATACGAAAGCCGTGTAACGTGCTATCGATTGACGTTTTGTCTTTTTCCCCCTTTAAATCTCTCAAATTATCATATGTGATCTCTCTGTTATTGGACTTTTTAACTGATAAGGGAAAAACGTCAAAATCATACACAAGATATCTTAAACTGTTACTGTTCACTGCTGTGCTCAACAATAGTGCAATACAATATTAAAAATTCAGAATTCAATAATGAATAGAATAAATCTTGATAATTCAAGATGTTTCAGGGAGCAGGTCGACGCACACAGAGCGCCATGATAAAGCACATGAAACGCCATGTGTGTGTTTATTAAAACATGTTATATGCGAAATAAATTAGATTTTTTTTTGATAGGCTATAAATGATACTGTATTAGCTATCACTAATAAGTAGGCTAATATGCAAAGAAAATCTGCTATTCAAAAATTTGTTTGTTAGTTATAAAAAAATATTAATGTCCATATTGGCTCTGGTGCATTAAATAATAATAACAACATTAAGATTTTTTTTTAAATGACAAATTATAGAAAATAGTATGGAATGTTGAAATTCTTTAAAGGTATCATCTTAAGGTTGTAAATTCCAACACTAAAGTTAAAACATATTTAATTTTTATAATTCAGCTTTTGCTGTACAAATGATTAAATGTTTTAGGGAATAAAAAGTTTTATATTGTTTGTCAACTCTGTCATGGATGACTTTAGTAATGTTTAGAAATAATAATAAATCATAGCAAGAAAAATCGTAATGTGTAGTTACTAAATTTAAACTGAATTGACAGTAATTTAGTTTTACAACTTTTTAGCAAAACCTTTTACTTGCTATAACGGCAAAGATCACATGATACTAATGAAATCAGGCTTAAAATATTTTTTTATTTGTAAAATATGTGATTGATGAAATATTCAGTTTTCCTTTTGTAATTGTGATAATAATAGCATTGACAGTTTACAGTTTAAACATTTAAAATTAAAATATTGGTGAATTTTTCTTTAAAGAAAAGCAAAATAAATTATTTTTGCATGATGGAAATATGTACTGGCTAATTTGTAAATCAAGAAACCGTGATTTTTGGTAATGTGATCTTTGAAAATGATTAACACATTTTATAAATAAATAATCAAAAATGTAACAATGTAATGTAACAATTTTTTTTAAAAGCTGAAAAAAGGATGGCTTTGGTCACTAAATGTACCTGCAACTACAGAATCACCCATATAGTTCATGGAGAGCAACATGTTTTTCTGGAGTTTTCTTGCAAAACTTGGAAACATCACGAAAGCAAGCAAACAGTGACATAAATAGAATCTGCAGTACAAATACTAGTTTTAAAATAAAAGTTAGTTTGCTTTATCAGAATGACAGAGAATACTATAAATTATTTTATTATATATATATATATATATATATATATATATATATATATATATATATATATATATATATATATATATATAATTTGTTTATTTTTTTAATTTGCCCACCCTAAAGTTCCAAGCTGGAGCCGGGCCTGATGACAGAGGTGATTTATTCTAGTCTCTATGTTACAGGGAGGCTTTTATTGAGTACAGTACAGAAAATAAAAAAACATATTTTACATTTGCTATTTATTATTATTATTAGTTATTGTATTTTCAAACAGTGATTACATCAGCTTTCTGATTAATGTTGTGTGTGTGCTTTTTCTGCAGAGCTGTTGTGATAGAGCTGGACCTGTAGACAAGGGAACTAACACATTTGAGGAAAAAAGAATCCAAAATAAGAGGTAGGATAATTTTATTACTAGCACTACAGAAATCAAATGACACATTGTACAGTAAAATGACATTGTTTTTTATGTTTTGTTTGATCTGAAATATCTGCAGATTGGTGTGTGTGGTGAGGGTAAAGAAGTCCACATGCAGCAGCATCTTGGAAATGCTGTAATGCAGGGGTGCCCAAACTCAGTTCTGGACAGCTGGTGTCCTGCAGAGTTTAGAGTCAACTTCAACTAAACTCTGCAAGACAGCAGCAGTTCTAGACTGAGTTTAGCCACTCCTGTTCTCCTGTAGCGAACTGAACGAGACCCTGCATCAGTCCACCTGCCCTTGTGTCCTCATCTGGACCAGATGTTGCTGTGGTCTCTTCATCATCCGTATCTCGGGCATGGACTGCCATGCATCACCGTCCTGTTTCAGTCTGACTGCAGCAATGAGGGATGTGATGATGGCGAAGTCCCTCTGATCATCTGAAGAACTGGCCCAGCTGTGTGGAGATACAGCAAAACATGGGCTTCTGTCTGTAATACATCACTGTTAGAATAAAGCTTGGTTTCATGTGTTGGTGACTTGTATTTATTTGTCATGATTACTCATATTCATTCTTTTAATAATATAATTATGTTTCTGTTTGTTTTCAATAAATAATGATAATACTTTCAATATTGTATGCATTTCCATTGTTTAACAGAAATGTAAGAAAATAAGATTCATTGTCTAGTGACTAGTAGTAGATTTACTTAGTTAATTGTCCACATTTATCATTACTAGCAATACATTCTTGGTAAAAATGTTAAGTAAACATACATTTTTTGGAGTGTAAAATGAATCATAAAACATGGTAGCGTTAGTTATTAAGGTAAAGATGGTTTATATTTGCATTTAAACATTTTAATGGTCCCTATATTGTTTACCATGGTACTTTAAATATTTGGTCTGAATGACTTCAAAACAACATTAGAACTAATATTTATTTGACTGTGGACAGTGCTGTATTTTGATAGTCATTGGCTGCTAATATGATTTCCCTATATAGAATTTGAAAATCTTTTTCTGAAATTAAATTATTAAGAAGAAAGTCAGAATGTGCAACTATAAAACCAACTTCACCTCAATGCATTGGATGCACCCTGGTCTGCCATTTTTCTAAAATAAATATAGCTTATGAATTAAATAGTTTAATCATATTATGTGATAAGACTAAATAGCAAACATGACATTAGGGCAAGCAAGCCAAGTTACCTTTCGTAAAACAAGAATTGTTATCCTAGGTATGAATACTGATCACTAACATAGTTATATTTAAACTAACATCAAACTGTACAACTATAAGTGGTTTTAAAAAATGAAGCAATGAAAACGTACCTTAATTGTATTGCTGCTTTCAGGATTTCATCGATTCAGCTCTGCAGAAAAAGCACACACACACCAGTAATCAGAAAGCTAATGTAAACACTGTTTGAAAATACAATAACTAATAATAAATAGCAAATGTTAAATATGTTTTTGTAGTTTCTGTACTGTACTCAATAAAAGCCTCGCTGTAACATAAAGACTAGAATAAATCACCTCTGATTCACATGCTCAAATAACATGTTGGTGTAGTTGCTGATGTAACACAAACCTTACTCAAGTGATCAACTATATACTGATGCACAGATTAAACAAATGACCCTTTATTCTCTTTTAGTAAGAATACATGTATCTAATTTAAACAGTATTGGCAACAGTCAATTGACAGCAGATTCTACATCAGCACAAATACATCACTCACTCAGATGTCTGTTTAGTCTTGTGATCTGCAATACTTCACATTTTTCTGTCAGACATTTGATAATAATCTTTTTTACCTTTGAAACGTTACTTTATATGTGCTGACTGGAGACCGTAAGATTACACAGTCAACATTTACAGCGAAATAAAATAGACTATAATTTAAAGCCTCTTTACACCCTCAGCAATTCTACAGTGCACTGTACAGTAGCTCAACAAATACGAGTTTAACACAAAGAACTGTCTTTGGTTTAATACTCACATTTCAAACTGACCGCGTCCTCTTCCTCCTTCAGGCCGTAGGCTGCGGCTTCCTGGAGTAGAAAGGCATCCACCTGGCGTACTTTTAATGGTTACTAAAGTTTCAAACCTACTCCTTTTCTTAAGGCATGTTTGCTCCTACTATGAAATAATTAAGCAGGCATTTTTGAACGCAAATCAGGTATAGATGCAGCGAATCTCGCAAAGGGGGTTTCGGTTTCGCCGTTCAGCCTCCGCAGCGCTAGAGCGGTGACGTCACGCCCCATCCCCTATTGGCTGAATTTCTCTGAGAGCCCACGTTTTGGTTGGCAGATACACAAGTAACTTTTGCACCAAATGTCACAGTGATGTTTGGTGCAGAAGAGCGAGAGAGCGAAATGTAGATTTGCAAGTGAAAAACAGCGCTTGAGACTCGTAGCGGCAGATTTGAGCAGTTGCAGGAACATATTTGTGTTCGTGCTTAGAAAAAAAATAATCAAACATTCTACACACGTTCAGCTCTCTTTGTGCGGATACACATTCTAATCTACAGATGTGCAAGTTTTGTCTGTGACTTCACATTTCTGGATGCAGGTGTGTGAATGTGTTTTGCACCATATTCACTGCAACAATAGTAGCAAAGAACATGAGCGGATGAGTTTCTGCATTTGTGATTCGTCCGATGGGATTTGTGCACCTGTACTGAAGAATTTGTGCAGGTGTAAATGTTGCGTTGTGTTTGTTGGAGACAAAAAATACCTACACATTTGCAAATTTGCTCTGCGAGTACAAATTTACTGATACGCATTTGCAAATTTGCTCTGCGAGTACAAATTTACTGATACACATGTGTGGCTATTTTTTACAACTACAAATGACACTTTTACAGCTGCTTGGGAGTTTTGCACCAAAAATACCTTCATAGATTTACCTTCATACACTAGTCTCCACCCAACCCCCTCCCCCGCTCTGGCTTCCACAGGAGTCAGTTTCAAACTTTGCTCCAACTGGAGCCCCCTACTCTTTCTTCATTCCTTAATTACTATATCCAGCAGCCGGATATAGTAAAAACTTTCTAGCTTTTTGGGGGAAATTCTTTGAAATACTTGGCTGCTGTCCCGAGCTAGAGGCATTTTTTGGGGAGCGATCGAGACCTACCTGATCTCGGTTCTCCTGATATGCTTCTAGACCGGGCGGGAGCCCTGGGCTCAAATATCTCCGAGCTCAGGGTTCTCTCCCGGGAAAGCATGCCAAACCTGCTATAAGTGCCAAGCATATCTAAGTGGGAACTCTTGAAGTGAAGTTTCATAAACTAATTTCGAGAGGAGCACGTGATATGATTGTGCACTGCTGGCCACTCATCCATAATCAGTAATAATCCAATCAGAATGATCCTAGCTTAGTATAAATGGATCACTTTCTCCCCATTGCACTATCTTCATTTTGGAAGAATCCCCCCTTCCACCCCATCTCCTCCTTTTTCTCCCCTTCTAAAGGGGGAGCGATCGAGACCTACCTGATCTCGGTTCCCCTGATATGCTTCTAGACCGGGCGGGAGCCCTGGGCTCAAATATCTCCGAGCTCAGGGTTCTCTCCCGGGACAGCATGCCAAACCTGCTATAAGTCCCAAGCATATCTAAGTGGGAACTCTTGAATACAGAATTTATACTGTTTTTCAGTTTTTATTGAATTTTAAGCCTATACTATTGTCTTCAATTAATAATTTTAACTAATATTTTACAACAACAAAAGTATCTATATCGGCAATTTAGGACAAAATATAATGCAAAAGATACAGAATTTATCACGTGAAAGATCATGTACATGTTTTGTAGGTTGTAGTCACGCCTATATATGTTGCTTTAAGCATAGAATAAATGTATAACAGTTTTTCTTAGTCACTTTGGCACATTTCTCAGATCAGAATTGAAATTGGCAAAACAGTAGGCCTAGTAGTAGTGCATTTCTCAAAACAATGCATATAATTAGCAAAACACCTTGAACATGTCAGTGGCTTCAGAATGACAAGTCCTTGTGTCATTGTGTATGGATAAGACAGTCAAATTACTTTGTAGTCATGTTGTCAATATCAGTGTACTCTGTTGGGCTGTTTTGATCTAAGCTATAGCAATATTTTTTGGCTGTTTGTACTGTAATTTGTTAAAAGATTATGTCATTGTGAAACAGATAGGAAAAGACACCACTGCATAACACAAAGAAAAAACAAAAGCAGAAACGTGAACATAGGACAACCTCCTTTTAGACCTTCATTAAAAAAGTCAAGATTTAACTGGGAGAAATTGACAAATTGTGGAAAGATTTAGATCAAAAAGTCTAATGGAAATGTATGAAAAAGTCATTATGACAAAATATGGCAACTTGTTCAGCCATTTTGCATGTAAAGACTTACAAACAATTAAATTTAAATTAAAGTTGTGGGGAGTGAGAATATTCAACAGAGGCCAATATAATAATTTCTGATCAACATGACATCAGCAATTAAATGTAGGAAACATTAGAGAATTGCACATAATCATTTGCATGGTAGCATTTGCAACTTGTTTATAATGAGAAACTGCTTTTCTGATGTGCACAAGTGACACGATGTGAAGATTGAACAGGCAGTTTTAAGAATTTTAATTCTTATCTGAGAAAAGGACCAAAGAGACTGAAGAAAACTGTAACAGAATTAATGTTTTCATTAGATAAAATAACTACAACACCTTGTAACGTTTCCTTAATAATTCTGGGTTGCCAGACAGTATGCCACTGTCAAATAAGTCAAACAAAAAGCAAAAAATATAAGCAGGAAACTTTACTTTTAAAGCTTTTTGTAGTGCAGGCAGTAGAGGCCTTGTGGTTATCATTTAGGTGGACGTGCTGAAATGCAGTAGATGCTATACGGTTCTCACTTCAGTTGACACATTGAATGCTGTACATGCTTTCGGTATTCACTTCATTTGACACGCTGAAATGCAGTAGATGCTATTCGGTTCTCAATTCAGTTGACACGTTGAATGCAGTACATGCTTTCGGTTCTCACTTCAGTTGACACATGAAATGCAGTAGATGCTATTCGATACTCACTTCAGTTGACGCGTTGAATGCAGTAGATGCTATTCGGTTCTTACTTCAGTTGACACGTTGAATGCAGTAGATGCTATTCGGTTCTCACTTCATTTGACATGTGAAATGCAGTAGATGCTTTCAGTTCTCACTTCATTCATTCACTTCTTGCCATCACTCAGGTTTAAACAACGCTGTCTGATAAAAGCATGATGAACAACCAACCGCAGCGTGCGTCTTCCATGACTACCAGTGACCACTTCCTTCTCTCTCTTGCTTTTCTTCTCTCTCACGCCAAGCCCTGACTTCTTTTTAAGAAACAAACGTCATCCAAAATAAAAGTATTACTGAGATTGCTGACTTACTCCAAACTTTGATTATAATTTTATTTATGACATCGTCACACTCCCCCCTCCATATGAAAAGCCAGACTGTAGGGAAACTGCGTTAAATCCTGGATTGTTAAATCTCTTTCTCCGTAAATCCTAAAAAGTCTTCATCATCACTGTCCTCTTGAAACATTTCTTGTAGTCGAAGTTTTTGTATGGATTCCAGTTCTAGTGCAAATGGAAAACAGGGTTTGAGCTTGGAGACGTGAACTACCCTTAAATCTTCTCCTGAGGCTTCCAGAACAATTTCATAGTTCAGGGATCCTAGTTTCCAAATGATTCTATACGGACCCAGCCACCTTGGAGCAAGCTTACAGAAAAGGACTTCTCTGCCTTAGAAAGAGAAACACAGCTTCTCTTCGATTCTTGTCATAATTTCGTTTTTGCCATTCACGAGCTCTATTCAGTCTCTTCTGAACATAATTCTTCGTCTTATGTAACTCTGTTACCTTGTCATAACAGAAATCATCAGGATAGACATCTCGCGGTTGCAATAACACATCCATGGGTCCTCGAAGAGCTCTATTGAGGTTTAGCTCAGCTGGAGTCACTCCGGTGGACTCATTTACGGCAGAATTAATAGCAAACCTGAACTCTGGTAAGAACTTGTCCCAATGTTTGTGATTGTCTGTGACATATGATGCCACCATTGTCTTGAGTGTACGATTGAACCTTTCAGTGTGATTTGTCTGTGGGTGGTATGCATTTGTCATTTTGTGCCCGATGTTCCATGTTTTACAGAGTTCCTGAAAAACAGAAGACACAAACTGAGGTCCTCGATCCGACAAGATGTAATCTGGAACTCCCCAACGGGTGAGAATTTCTCGGACCAGAATCTGTGAAACAGTCTCAGCTGTGGCTTTACGTAGACTGAAAAGTTCTACCCACCGAGAGTAGTAGTCCACAAAAACTAGAAGAAAAACATTCCCGGAATTACTTCTAGGAAATGGACCCATCAGGTGTACTCCAAACATTTCCCATGGACGCTGCACAATGGTTTGTTGCAAGGAGCCAGGTGGTTTGCGGCATTCTGGCTTGTATCTCTGGCACAAATGACAATTCTGCACAAACTCCTTGATATTTTGGTTCAAGTTGGGCCAATAAACCAAAGCTTGTAGTCTCTTGCACGTTTTAAACTGACCAAGATGCCCAGCGAGAGGATCTTTGTGAAGATTCTGGAGTACCTGATGTTGGAACACCTTCTGTAAGATACTTGGCATACAGTGTTATGGGGAAACTGAACAACTCTGTAGACTTTGTCTTCCAAGATAGTAAATTTTGTAGAGGAATTCACAGTCAGTTCCCCTGCTTCCACTATTTGGTTGTAAATGTGTTGATGTGTCTGTTGAGCTTTCCAGATGTCACAATTGGTGATTGGAAAGGGAAGATGTTCAGGTTTTCCTGGCTTACGAGACAAAGCGGTAAAACAGGTGAGAACTACTGATCCCTCTGCTTCCTTATGTTCCAAAGGAGCCATAGACAAAGCATCCGGCACAGTGTTATACTTTCCGATATTCCACAGTGAAATTGAACTCCTGGAGATGTAGTGCCCATCAAATTAAGCGAGTGTTATGCTTTTGAGTTTTAAAGATCCAATTTGAAGAAGAGTGATCTGTAACAATTTCCAATATCTCCATTTTTCGAGAGCCCACACAATCGCTAAGCATTCCTGCTCAGTAGTGGTATAATTTCGTTCTGCTGGATTCAAAGTTCGACTGGCATAAGCAAGAACTTCCTCTGTGCCCAACCCAGTTTGCTGCACTAGTACTGCACCCAGGCCGACTTCACTTGCATCGGTGTAAATGACAAATAGTCATACCTAAAAATCGTTTTACTTCCTTGATGTTTTTTGGTACAGGAAATTCTAGCACAGCTTGGGTTTTTTTAGGGTCTGCTTGAATTCCCTCCGCTGACACAATGTGTCCAAGGAACTTCAGTGATGTACGGAAGAAGTGGGTCTTTTTCATGTTCACAGTAAGGTGTGCTTCTTTCAGTTTATCCAAAACAGCTTGAATGTTCAAGAAGTGCTGTTCCACTGAGGGATAATAAATGATGATGTCATCCAAGTATACAAAGCAGTTCTTCCTTTGTAACTCACCTAGGACCCTCTCCATCAACCTTTGAAAGGTTGCGGGTGCATTTTGCAGACCAAAAGCCATTACTTTGAAGTGAAATAATCCTTGGCTGCAGATGAAGGCAGTTTTGTATTGACTCTTTTTCTCAATTGGCACCTGCCAGTACCCACTGTTGAGGTCCAGGGTAGAAAAAACAACAGCACCATTTAAGGATTCAAGAATTTCTTGGATGGTAGGGAGTGGATAAGCATCATTATGACAAACAGAATTAAGCTTTCTGAAATCCACGAAGAAACGATAGCCACCAGTTTTCTTTGGTATCACGACTACCGGAGAGGCCCAAGCAGAAGAGGACGGCTCAATGATATCAGCCTCTAACATCTCATCAATCAGTTGCTTGATCACTCTCTGTTTTGTTGGTGACACTCTGTAAGGCTTTTGTTTTATCGGTACATCTTGGTTGACAAAAATCTGGTGAGTCAAAACACTAGTTTTTCCAATCAAATTGGTACAAACATCAGAATTCTGCTGCAGTTGGTTTAGAAAGTGTTCCTTACCTTCTTCATCCAGACAGGTGTTGTGGCATGCCTCCCACAAAAGATTGATTTCTTCACTGGCTAAACTTGGAGGAACTGCAGAAAAGAGAGCTAAAGATGAGGAATTGTGCCAATCGTGCATAAAGGCATCATTATTCTGGGAAGAATATTGTTGATCTGCCTGAAACCAGAAGATGTTTTTTCTGATATCCATTTGGAGGCCACTGAAAAATAAGTGATCCAAACCCAACACAACAGGGAAAGCCAGCATCTGAGAAGCCAAAACCACCACAGGTAAGTATACTGTAGAAGTTTGTACGGTGATATGAAATGAAAATCTGAATCACCCATTCCAGATTGTAAAGTGGAATGAACCCGCTGTAACCTAGGGTTAACCACAGGAGAATCTACCACATTAGAAGATGTAAAGAGAACTGTTTGCACTGAAGCATTTGCTTTTGTGGAAATCTGCGGCGATGATTTCAGACTTTTGATGTCCTGTGTTAATTGTTGAAGTTTTTGTGTACACTGCTGTACCTCATTCTGTAAAGTTGATTGGGAATTTGACTCCGCAATAAAGGTATTCATGTGTTGTACACATTGATCGGTTTCATTTTGAATGAGATTTAAGGTAGCAGCCATTGGTTGCATAACAGATTTAAAATCTTTCAGTATTTCAGACAGATGATTTTTCAACCTCCAATGCAACATGTTGTTAACCTCCTTCCTGAAGTGCTCGAAGTGATCAGTCAAAAGCTGTTTCATTTCAGTCAATTGTTTTTCAGATGCATTATTAACATTTATTGTAAATGTGTCCACAGACTGCTTTATGTCATTTGATTCCTTTAACAATGTGTCCTTCAGACTCTGATATTGGGTTTGCATCATTTTGCTCAATTGTTGAATTGTCAGGGTATCTTGAAGACCAGTTTCTTTCAGTGTGGATGGGGAGCTTGGTGATAAGGGAGGTCGGTGATCAAAAACTTCTGTGAGCTCCATAGCCAACAGTGTAGCTTGAGTTGAAAAAGCTGGCAATCCTTCAAGTGATTTGGGCAAAGGGATTTTAATGTCCTCAGTTTCTGAAACTGTTGTGTTCATAAGATCATCTTCTGAAATTTGTTGAATTGATTGATTAACATAGTCTCCATCTTATGAAGTGAGTCATTTGAGGAATCATTTGAAGTGGCAGCCATTTTGTGGTGTGGCAGTGATGCTGAATAGTGAAGTGTTTTCCTGTTACTCACAACTCATAGATAAGTTTTCTGTCCCTCCTGGGTTGCCATTTTTATGTAACGTTTCCTTAATAATTCTGGGTTGCCAGACAGTATGCCACTGTCAAATAAGTCAAACAAAAAAAAAAATATATATATATATATAAGCAGGAAACCTTATGTAACCCACGCGCTCTTTGCGTGCTCGCTGGCCTCTAGCACCACCGCTGCTACTCTGCGTTGTGTTGTATGTGTTGTGGGGTGGTCAACTGGAGATGCAGGCAAAGAGAGGTTCGCGATCATGACTCGACCATTTATTTGTCAGAAGGGCACCTATCAGTGTTGATAACACAAACTCAGTCAAATATCAACACAAAACATTCATTATTATTAACTACTGCAACACAATGGCTTTGCATGAGCCGCACACTCCCTCAATCACTCTATCACAAAAAATAAAAAATAAAACAACCTTTTAACTCCCTATACACCTCTCCATTTGTTTCTTACAATTTAGTACACAGAATATCTCAGTAAAAAAAACTCTTGAGCATTAATAACAAAGATGTATTTTAAATAAGGATCCTGCTATCATGAACACGTCTTACCTATCAGTGTTGATAACACAAACTGAGGAAATTACGGCGCACTGCGCACATATTCAACACTACGGTGTGCCAAAAGGCTCAAACAACATAAGAAACGTCCAAATACCTAAATAAAACAGTGTCAAAGCGACATCTTGTAGACAAAACAAACACTGCGCTACATCCACCCCTTCCTTAATTGATGGCGTCCCAGCCATCAGATTACCCAAAAACTTAAAAGTGGTATGCTCTTAGGCAATTAAAACAATAAATGTGTTTTGATTGAATGTGTATAGATGGTGTATGTGGGGTAGCTAACTGTTATCAGTGTGTATGCAGTATGGCTCTGTGAGTGTCCTGCTCCTCTTATTTTTAAGCTTTAGCCACAACTTCCTCCCTCTTTCTATCTTCTTTTGATCACTCTCCATATTCACAACTTGTGACTCCAGTAAGAGTTTAAGTGGAGGGCGTCGATTTCTTTGGGGGTTTCTCCTTGGAGAGTTGGGCCCTTGTGTGGAGGTGGCACCACTGTCCATTGCACGCACTTCCTCTCTGTCACTCATTTCTGTTGTGTTTATTGGTTCCCCTTGCTCATTGGCTGTTTCAATACAGGTTCCTTCCAGAGTCTCATCTGAACCATTACTTTCCATATCCTCTTCGGCTTCCAGTTCAATGCCTGCCTCGCTTATCTCTCCAACTGATTCTTTCCCTTCCATGATCACTTGTTCGTCTTGCTCCACAGGAAGAAACATACACTGAGTCAAAAGGTTTCTATGAACCACTCTCTCTGCTCCTCCATCCTCTGGTCGCACCACGTACACAGGCAAATTTGGTTGCTTCCTGACCACAACATAAGGCCGCGCCTCCCATCGATCTCCCAATTTCTGTCTTCCCTCCACATGACAGACTTTGACTAAGACTCTATCACCAGGACTCAGGTCCTTGCTCTTAGCTCTTTTGTCATAATATTTTTTCTGTTGTCCTTTTGCCAGCTGAGATGTCTTATTAGCCAGGGCATAGGCCTGCTTCAGGGAGTCATACAGAGTCTGAACATACTCGCTGTATTCACATGGCTGGTTTGTTGTGGGGGAACCAAAAATGAGGTCCACTGGGAGCCTCGGATGCCTGCCAAACATTAGGTAGTATGGGCTATAGCCAGTGGAGTCATGCTGTGAGCAGTTATATGCATGTGTCATGGCATCAATGTGCTCATGCCATCGGGACTTCAAGTGAGGCTCTGGGGTTCCTAACATGTTCATCAGAGTACGGTTAAATCTCTCAGTGGTCCCATTTCCCTGGGGGTGGTAGGGCGTGGTGTGAGTTTTAGTGATGCCCGTACACTTGCATAACTCCTTCACAATTGCACTTTCAAAATTACGGCCTTGATCAGCATGTAATCTTGCAGGGAACCCAAATCGGCAGAAGAAATTCCTCCACAAGGTTCTGGCTACTGTGCTTGCCTTTTGGTCCCTAGTGGGGTAGGCTTGTGCGTAACGGGAAAAGTGATCCGTAACTATAAGCACATTCTCTATACCACCCTTGGACTTCTCCAGCATCAAGAAGTCCACACAGACCAGGTCCATTGGGGCACTGGTATGAATACTGACAAGGGGTGCCCTGACATTGGCTGTGGGAGTTTTCCTTAGGCAGCACCTCTCACACTGTTCACACCAAGCCTTAATTTCCTGGAACATTCTTGGCCAGTAAAATCGTTCTCTTATCATCTGTAGTGTCCTCTCAAATCCCAGATGCCCTGCGTCATTGTGAAGGGCTTTTTTAATGGTTTCTCGCAGCTTTTCAGGCAGTATTAGTTGTTCAATCACCCCTTTGTGGCAGTCTCTGATACTGCGGTATAGGATTCCTTTTTTTACCACCAGCCTCTTCCACTCTTTTAAAAGAAGACCCCCAGTAGCTCCCACTTCTATCCTCTCACTGTGACTTGGTTTGTGGTTCCTACTCTTGAAGTGGAGGACAGGACCGATAACCCCATCTTCCCTCTGCATCGCTCGGAGCTCCAGTATAGTCATAGCAGGCAGTGCCTCCATCCCCACATCCATATACACCTCCCTAGTCTCCTGACAGCTTTCCGTTTCCTCTATAAGAACTGTGTCCTCTCCTATGACCCCCTCACTCTTCTGGGTGGTATGTGCCTCCTCAGGACTTGGTTCACTTATCCTCAACTGCTGTGGGCAGGACTGCAGTGTTTCCACCACCTCTTGATTTGACATTCGCGAGAGGGCATCAGCATTTGAATTATCCTGTCCCCTCCGATACTGAATGTCAAAATCAAATATGGATAGATGAGAAACCCATCTCTGACCGGTGGCGTCCAGTTTGGCTGAGGTCATTACATATTTCAGAGGGTTATTGTCTGTCAGAACAGAGAACTTGCGTCCATAGAGGTGGTCATGAAACTTCTCTGTAACTGCCCACTTGAGAGCAAGAAACTCAAGCTTGTGTGCCGGATACCTTGTCTCAGGTGGGCTCAAGCCTCTGCTCGCATATGCAATTACCCTTTCTGCCCCATTTTGGACCTGCACCAGAACTGCGCCAAGCCCTGTTCCTGAGGCGTCAGTCTGCAGCAGAAAGGGCTGACTGTAATCTGGATAGCCTAGCACTGGAGCACTTATCAGCTTTTCTTTTAAAGACTGAAAAGCCTCCTCACATTCAGCAGTCCAAAGAAATGGCTGGTGTGGGCCAGGATTTTTCTGCTTTCCTCTTTTCTTTCTTTTAGGGTCGCCGGAGGTAAGGCGGTATAAAGGAGAAACTAAGTTAGAGTAGCCCTTAACATACCTCCTATAGTAGCCTGTGAATCCCAAAAACTGCAACACTTCTACACAGTTAGTCGGCCTTTGCCAATCCTTGACCTTATTGATCTTCTCTGGGTCTGTCCTGATGCCCTCTGCTGACACCAAGTGACCCAAGTACTGCACTTCCTTCCTCACAAGCTGGCACTTAGAGGGTTTAAGCTTTAAACCATGTTCTCGAAGCCTATCGAAAACCATCTGGAGCCTTTCCAAGTGTTCTTTAAAGGACTTAGAGAAAATTATGATGTCGTCAAGATAAATAAGGAGGTGGGTGAAATTTAAATCGCCAAAACAGGTCATCAGTCTTTGAAATGTGGAGGGTGCATTTTGCAACCCAAAAGGCATCCTATTGGCTTCAAACAGACCCATAGGAGTGCTGAATGCCGTCTTGGGCTTATCTTGTTCCGCCACCTCCACCTGCCAATATCCTGAGGTAAGGTCGAGGGTCGAGAAATACTTTGCCTGTCCTAAAGCCTCTAGAGCCTCCTCTATCCTAGGCAAAGGGAATGCATCTCGTGTGCTGCAGGAGTTTAGTTTCCTGTAGTCAATACACAATCGCAGTGACCCATCTTTCTTTGTCACAACCACCACAGGCGATGCATAAGGACTTTAACTGGGGCGAATAACTCCTGCTGTCTCCATATCCATCAATAACCGCCTTACATCTTGCCACTGGGAGGGGGGTATTTTGCGGTATGGCATTCGGAACGGCCTTGGGTCAACCAAGGGAATCTCATGCTGTACTGTTGTGGTGTGACCATAGTCCAGAGGATGTTAGGAAAACACATCTGCATTCTTGTCCAGCAGGTCCTTAAGTAGGACACGTTGGTCCTCACTTTCCACTGAAGCTTTACTTAGGTCAACACCGCAGCTGGCTACTACTTGGTCTAGACTGAGACATGCCCCGCTGTGTCCAGCTTCACCATGCTTTTTATCAGGGAACTCTACCACCTTGTCCACTAGGACTGCACTGGCCAGTCTTGTGTGTTGTTTGATTGTAACCACTTGCTGGGAAAGATTCATCACTCTAACAGCGGCACAACCTCTTTTCACATTCACAAGTACTTTGGCAACTAAGATGTCTTGAGGGAGCTTTAAGGAGGGATGACCTTCAATAAGAGCTGTGTAGGTCTTCCTTTGAGGGCCTGTTCTGACCTTACACCTTAAATCCATCTCTTTCCCACCAGGGATGTGTATTGTATGACCAGTGTAAACAGCAGGACCCACAATGCCATGCACTCCCCTTTGCTTGGTGCTCCCCACCTTCAGTAAAGCTGTGTACCACTCAGGATGCTTTTCTTTGACCTGGTGCAGAAACTGCAATCTATAAGCTGCTTGAAGATGGGTCCGAGAGGCTCGTATTACGTTGGTTCCCACTAACAGGGGGACTGAAGAGCGATAGTCGGAATCAGGAACAACAAAAGTAGGTACTGCCTTGAATTCTTTTCCCAGCACTTTCAGGTCAATGTGTAGGACTCCATGATAGGGTACTGTCTGACCTGCTGCACCCTCTATAGCTATTGTAGAAGACTGTAGCTTCTGTTTTTGTAGTGCTGGGTGACTCTGCCAGTAATCGTGGGTAATACTGGTTATCTGAGAGCCAGAATCAATGAGAGCCTTGCATGCCTTGCCATTTACTTCCACTTCCCCTTCATTCCTGGGACCCACTAGGGCAGTGTCCCCTCCTTTAGTGGAAATCCTCATTACTGGTGAGTGGGGTCCTTGCTGTGTACCCATGGATGCCCCAGCTGCCATGGGCACTAAGCGTTTAAATTTTGAGCAAAGTGCAGGTGCCAATCAGGAGAAGTTTTAGGCTGTTGGGCCTCAGCCAGACTTGATTCAGGAAGTACTGCTCGGCACACTCTGGCTGTGTGGCCTTGTTCTCCACACCGGTAACACACAAAACCCACACTCTGGCTTGCTTTTCCCTTCCCTGGTTGGACAGCTAATGGGGATGCAAGGGATGGAGAGGCCATTCTCATTTCTAGTTGGGACAACTTAGCCATTTGTTCTTCCTGAATTAGGGCTAACTTCTTTACCATTTCTGTCAACTCTGATAATTCAGATGCATGCTTTGGTCTATCCATTTTGGTGTTTTCCCCCCCTCTCGAAGCTACATGTACCTGAGCAAATGTTTTCTTTGCTTTACTCTGTGTATGGAACTTCTTAGTCTCTCTGGCTAAACTTCGGAGCTCAGCTTGTAGCTCTCTGAAGCTCAAAAGCCTGGGTGCCATTGGAGCGACTCTTGTGTACACTTCCTCATCTGTAAGACCCCGCATGAACTGTCGGGTTAATTTGCTATCTCGATCTAGAAAGGGCCTACCTCCTCTTTCCTTCTCCTCTACCGTCCGTAACTTTGCATCAAGTGCAATAGCATAAGAACATGCAGACTCTCCTGAATACTGGCTCCGCTCATAGAAATCAGCCAGAGGATCTAGAGAGCCTCTTGTGTCACTGTATTCAGCTCTCAGTTCCTCGAATGCTCTCTCAGGGGTCTGATCATGGGGAGGTAGGTTTAAGATGAGATTTCTGGCTTCACCACCCAGATGTCGCACAACAGTTGAAAATCGAAGGTGCATTGGGAGCTCTATTGCCTCCAGAAGGTACTGCAAATCTCGAATCCAGTCTTCCACCAGTATCCTACAGTCTGGATTTCCTGTGAAAACTTGAACATTTTTTACTTGATGAGTTTGCATGAAACCACCATGAGCTGCCATTGGAGGACACTGATTTGTGGCTACTTGATCAGGGGGCCTGAACTGTGTCACATGTGGGTAGGCTGACTGACTGGCCGATGTAGATAGGGGAAGTTGAGCAAGAGCACCAACCTGCATATTTTGTTGGGGAGGAGGAGACATTTGAAAAGGAGCATCAAGATTTGCCTGATCCACTGCTACTTGAGGGTTGTATAGAGTCATGCTGGGAACCCTAGCATTAGCAAATGGTGGTAATGGGGTGGATCCACTATAGCTTTGAACTTGACCAGTGAGAAGCGTGGGTTCAGGGGAATACATTTGATGGGCCTGCCCCATAGTTACGTGTTTGACTGTAATATGTGCTGCTGGCCCTCCCTGAAGACTCTTTGTAGGCTCAGGAAAGGGATTTGAATACACAGAGTAAGCCTGGGGGCTCGGTCTATTTGACTGTACTGGATGATGTGAAGCACCTGGAAGGGGTCTGGGCAATAGCTGCTCAGCTGGCATTTTAGCGAAGCTCTGGTGCTCAGAGCTTTGCGTAGTCATGGTCCCTAATGGCCCATAGTCACTGTGTTTGCAAACAGAGGTATTGACTGCCCTTTCTGCATGTCCACCTGGCCTTGTATCTGGGCTATTGTCAAAGCAGAGTGGCGGTACCTGCCCTGAGGCCCCAGTGCCTGGCAGCCTAAATGCCTGAGTTGGTGTCACATATTGGCCAGCAAAAAAGGAGTTTGTAGGGAGTGGTGGAGTTTGTCTTTCTAAGGGTGGCATTGGGTCATTTTGGACATGCTCAACTGGTGGCAGGTGACTGGATGTGCCAGAAAAGGAGCTCTGCTTATTTTGAGTTGAGTTTGCATATCTGTGTGACATTGTAAATTTTGTAAAAATGTTTACTATGTGCAAGCAGGTTAATTTGTAGTGTAATTTAATTGTATCAATGTGTTGTATTTACGTAAAATGTTCAATTTTGTAGGAATGAGAAAAAAAAATTTCATAAAAAAATAATAAAAATAATAAGCTATGTCAGATATATACACAGAAAAAAAACACTTATGCCAAAAATTCCTAAACTGAGATGACTTGTCACTTTATACTCAAAGGCCTGTAGTATTTCTCACTAAATATTAATTAGATGCAATACAATCTCAGAAACAAATGGAAGAAATCTCAATTCTGAATAGTCTTTTTTTTTTTTTTTCACAAAAAAATATTTTTCATGACAACAGATCACTCACATTAAAACATAAACAGTTCAGATTGCAAGCAGGCTTTAAAGGATATCGAGATGCCGGTGTTGTATCCCCAAAATCACCAGTTTAGTGATTAAATTTCATCTATTACAGAGTTCAGCAATCAAATCACTGGGTGTTAAATACTCTTCCTGGTCGGTGTAATTTTGCCACAATCCGGGTTGTCATGGCACCAAAATGTAACCCACGCGCTCTTTGCGTGCTCGCTGGCCTCTAGCACCACCGCTGCTACTCTGCGTTGTGTTGTATGTGTTGTGGGGTGGTCAACTGGAGATGCAGGCAAAGAGAGGTTCGCGATCGTGACTCGACCATTTATTTGTCAGAAGGGCACCTATCAGTGTTGATAACACAAACTCAGTCAAATATCAACACAAAACATTCAGTATTATTAACTACTGAAACACAATGGCTTTGCATGAGCCGCACACTCCCTCAATCACTCTATCACAAAAAATAAAAAATTAAACAACCTTTTAACTCCCTATACAACTCTCCATTTGCTCCTTACAATTTAGTACACAGAATATCTCAGTAAAAAAAACTCTTGAGCATTAATAACAAAGATGTATTTTAAATAAGGATCCTGCTATCATGAACACGTCTTACCTATCAGTGTTGATAACACAAACTGAGGAAATTACGGCGCACTGCGCACATATTCAACACTACGGTGTGCCAAAAGGCTCAAACAACATAAGAAACGTCCAAATACCTAAATAAAACAGTGTCACAGCGACATCTTGTGGACAAAACAAACACTGCACTACACTTACAAAGGTCTGTCTAACTTCTGTTCATATACAGACCCACAAGTTGTAATCATAAAGGGAAAAAAACACTCAAAACACTCTTTCATTACCATCAGTCATGTTCAAAAAAACAACAATACAACAACAAAAAAAAACATCTCAATGCAAAACCCAACAAACACACACTTATATAACTTTTCAGGAAGGCATATATTGAAACAAACTCAAAATGGTCAAAAATAGTTTAATTATAACTTAGTTCAACAAGTCCCTGAAGAAAAAAAACTCAAAGTGTAAATTAGAAACAACAGTCTCAGAGAGTCATTAGCTGTATTACTCACGAATCCTTGTAAAAGAGGAGGCTATGTGGGGTTAGGCTAAAGCTTTTTGTATTGCAGGCAGTAGAGGCCTTGTGGTTTTCATTTAAGTTGACTCGTTGAAATGCAGTAAATGCTGTTCAGTACTCAGTTCAGTAGATGCACTGAAATGCAGTAGATGCTATTCGCTTCTCACTTCAGTTGACACGTTGAATGCAGTACATGCTTTCGGTTTTCACTTCATTTGGCACGATGAATGCAGTAGATGCTATTCGGTTCTCACTTCAGTTGACACGTTGAATGCAGTACATGCTTTCGGTTCTCACTTCAGTTGACACATGAAATGCAGTAGATGCTATTCGTTTCTCACTTCAGTTGACGCGTTGAATGCAGTAGATGCTATTCGGTTCTCACTTTAGTTGACACGTTGAATGCAGTAGATGCTATTCGGTTCTCACTTCATTTGACACGTGAAATGCAGTAGATGCTTTCGGTTTTCACTTCATTCATTCACTTCTTGCCATCTCAACAGGTTTAAACAACGCTGTCTGATAAAGTCATGATGAACAACCAACCGCAGCGTGCGTCTTTCATGACTGCCAGTGACCACTTCCTTCTCTCTCTTGCTTTTCTTCTCTCTCACGCCAAGCCCCGCCTTCTTTTAAGGAACAAACGTCATCCAAAATAAAAGTATTACTGAGATTGCTGACTTACTCCAAACTTTGATTATAATTTTATTTATGACATCGTCACAACCTGAAAAAAAAAAACACAAAAATAGCGGGTTATGTATAAGAGCTGCTCTTGGTGCACCGACAATAATCTGCTCCTTAACACCAACAAGACCAAGGAGCTCATTGTGGACTTCAGGAAGGGACGAACAGGCTCACATGATCCCATCCACATCAATGGGATGGCCGTTGAGCCTGTCTCATACTTCAAGTTCCTGGGGACCCACATCTCAAAGGACCTTACCTGGACCACCAACACCTCCAGCCTGGTCAAGAATGCTCACCAGCGCTTATTTTTCTTAAGGCAACTTAAGAAGAAACAGCTTTCATCAGCTGTCTTGGTGAACTTCTACCGCTGCACAATAGAGAGCATCCTCATCAACTGTGTCACAGTCTGGTATGGAAGCTGCATAAGGCACTGCATCGGGTGGTGAAAACTGCCCAATGCATCACAAGGACCACACTGCCAGCAATAGAGGACATCCAGAAGAAACACTGTCTGCGCTGAGCACGCAGTATTCTTAGCAGTCATGCGGGTAAAGAAATGCTGTCTACCCCATGCAGTCTGGGGTCACTTCTGGAGACTTTCTTTCGGAGACCTTTTCTGCCCAGATCTGTGGGCATAGATGGGTTTTAACTCTGGTTCAGGTCACACCCATTTTCTACTAACTAACCAGTGGTTTCATGACAAAGTTTGAGCGGGAGACTTTCTTTGTCTCTGGACGGCTAACATGCATAATAAGGGTCCCCCCGAAAACATACGGAGAGACATCAACTCAGAGCATTCAAGAATGTAAGCCATATAAATTATGGTCATGCCTCATAGATCATGAGCTGTAGGATTATGTACGGAACAGAATGATACCAGACATCACACTTTTTAGAAGTATATAAACATGATTTAGGCATTCTTAGTTTGTCTAGTGTCTTGAAAAGGGCATGTACAGGTATATATCTAAAAGAAAAGAAGTCAGAAAGGAAGTACAAAGTTTACAAACACACAACATTTACTTTGGGTTAAATTTTGATATTTTGAGTCCATTCCAGTGTCTGAGTCTTGTGTGTCTTTGTGTGTGTGTGTGCATGTGTGTGTCAGGATGGAGGAATGTTTCTCATTGGAGTGCCTTTGAAGACAGGATAGAAATGGAGAAAATGGGCTTTTTCCTTCTTTTTCTTATCTGTCGTGTTCCTTTGAAGCCCAACAAGAGAAAGCAGAAACAGTTTGCTAAATGTCCTGTTAAAATAAAAGTGTCACCCAGGGATTTTCACCGCAGACTTGCTGAAGCCAGGGGTCATAAACTCATGCAAAAAGGAACCCAGACCCCTTTCAGGAATCAATATGGAATTTTACCTCTGGACTCTACTTTACAACATGGACATTTCTAATTTTGTACACACACGCTGTGCATTTACATTTGTAACTGTTTATCTATCTGCTCTCGTCTGATTATTAATAGCAACCTGTACATAAAATCTTTTATTTTAAATCTCTGTTCATAGCTAATACAACCTGAAAATAATGTTCATAGTACATCCATCTATAAATATCACCATAGTTTTTCTATAAATGCACTTTACACCTTTTTATAACTTATACCTGTATCCTGCACTTGCTGCTATTGCACTGCTGGTTAGACCTAAACTGCATTTTGTTGCCTTGTCCTTGTACATGTGTAATGACAATAAAGTTAAATCTAATCTAAATCTAAAATCTAATCTAAAAGGTTGTTACACCAAATTGTTGTGATGACGCAACCGTGGCTTGCGCGTGTTGTCTGAAACACTTCACTGCACTTGATCTGCAATACAAAGACTATCACTTTGCGGAAATAAAGCAGCGATCACATAAAATCATAAGACGACGATTGATGCGGGGAGACTTTTTACCCCATTGCACGCGCAATGAGAGCTGCAGCGTATAGCGCATTAGCAACTCACAGGCGTTTGCCTACCCCCTGCATCCAATAATATCCAGCACACCTTACTTCTATCTGTTCTAGTTACCTATCTATCTTTCTATATTCTCATAAATCTTTATATATTTTCATCTGCACCAGGGCCCGCAGTAACTTTATCACATGTTGTTTAGTGTTTCATTAACCTGCAACTCTTTATTTTACAAATCATATATGAAGAACTGTATGCTTCTCAAAAGTAGTGTCATTCATGTCTTATCAGGTGCACTCAGAGGACAATCGCCAGTTATATCATGTCGTTTAGTTTTTGATTGTCACCATGATGTAGGCCTTTGTAGTAATATTTATACAATATAGTTATAATGACAAACATGATTGTGGAGAGGTAAGCATGATAGATGACCCAATGAGGGGGGAGAGCATGCTCAGAGCCTGGCGGCTAATCAGCAGGCCAATCAGAAATATTAAATAACACCTGTTTATTCTAGTGATTGAGCTGGAGAGACACCCTTCTTAAGGAGAAGAGAAGGAGCAGCTGGGGAGAGGAGAGAGCACACACACACCTTAACTGCTACACGTGTTGTGCATTGAAAAAAATAAAAGTATATTATTTACCTGATATTGCCGACCTTGTCTTCTTCTTCCCACACAACAACGAACGATATTACAGTGGTGCCGAAACCCGGGAAGAAGAAAAAACTTTGCTGCCAGAATGACCACTCCGTCAAGACTGCCATTTGCGGAAGCCATCCAGGCCCTCACGGTCCTCCACCAACAACAACATCATGCGCTGGTGGAAATGAGGAACATCCAAGAACAACGATTCCAAGTCCTCATGGAGGCCCAGCGGAAGGACCGCAAGTGAATCCGGAGTCTGCTGACCCAGGAGATCCGGCCCGCTCCAACATCTGCCGCCCACCCTCCCATCGATTTTTCCAAAATGGCGCCACATGATGACCCGGAAGCGTTCTTGGACCTCTTTGAGAAGATGGCAGAGGCGTGTGGCTGGCCACGGGCTGAGTGGTCGGTAAGAGTCATCCCGCTGTTGTCGGGCGAAGCCCAACTCGCCGCACAGCAATTACCGACCCAAAATCTCCTGGAGTTTAACGACCTGAAACGAGCCATTCTCCAGCGGGCCAGTCGCAACCCAGAGGAGCAACGCCAGCTCTTCCGTTCGATGGAATGGACGGAAAGCGGTCGGCCCTTTGTGTTCGCCCAGCAGCTCCGTGATTCCTGCCGCAGATGGCCTCTACAGGATGGCCTGACTGTCGCTCAGATAATGGATGCCGTGGTGCTGGAGCAGTTCATCGCCCGCCTCCCCTCCCGAACATTGGAGTGGGTCCAGTGCCACCGGCCCAAGGATCTGGAAACGGCCATCCAGCTGGCGGAGGATCACCTGGTGGCGAAGTCCAGGGTCAGCGAGATAACCTCTCTCTCTTCTCCCCCTCTTTCTCTGTCTCTCTCTCTCCCCCGTCCTGTTCCCAGGCCCAGAGTGCGGAGACCGCCTACACCAGCACCCAGACAGCAGTGCACAGAGGCGGATCAGCAGCAGGTCCCGTTGAGGGGGTGTGCCTATCAGGACGGAGGGGTGGAGTTTCGACCCCTGGCTGCTTCTAAGAAAGCGTCAGGTCTCTCTCCGGTTCAATCGGTTGGTTCTGCTGGTCCCGGGGGTATAGTGGTAAGGTCTGGGACGATGCATTGGCGCTGCGGGCACGAGGATAGCGCACTAAAGAGTTGCTCCGCAAAGGAGGTGAGTGAGTTGATCCGCGTCCCCGCCACACCAACCATCGTGACGGGCTATACCGGATACCTGTGAGTATTAAAGGGGGTACATATCAAGCTTTGGTGGATTTGGGGTGTAACCAGACCTCCATCCACCAAAGCCTGCTTCAAGACCCGGCATTGGATACGAGCCGCACGGTAAGGGTAAGGTGTGTGCACGGGGATGTAATTCACTACCCGCTTACGGCGATAGATATTCAATTCCGGGGTAAAAAGCATAGCGTAGAGGTAGCAGTTAACCCGCACCTCAAACACCTGCTAATTCTGGGAACTAATTGGCCTGGATTTAATAGATTATTAGGAGTCTTATGTGCGGGTGTTTCTTGGAAGAAGAAATCGCCAGATGGGGGGCGTGTCGCTCAGCTGGGGGAATCCCAAGCGGTGGCATCGCGTACTGATTCAGGGGAAGGACTGGGAATTTCCCGGTGTAAAGACTTTCCCCTGGAGCAGTCGCGTGATGACACGAAAGAGTGCAGGTTATAGATGGGCAAAACCTTCAGCCTGATCGGCCCCTCTCCTATCCGTATTTTGCGATAATTAGTGACAGGGTGTATCGAGTGACCCAAGATGCTCAGACAAAAGAGGATACAACCCAATTATTAGTACCAAAGAGCCGTCGGAAAATGCTTTTCCAGGCGGCTCATTCTAATCCTATGGCCGGACATTTAGGTCAGGCGGCCACACTAAATCGCCTCATGACCCGATTCTTTTGGCCGGGCATTCACGGTGATGTCAGCAGATGGTGCGCTACATGCCGTGAATGTCAGCTGGTGAACCCACCGGCCACCCCAAAAGCGCCTTTGCACCCATTACCAATTATGGAGATCCCCTTTGAGAGAATTGGTATGGATCTTATTGGGCCATTAGAGCAATCCGCACGCGGGCATCGGTTTGCATTAGTTCTAGTGGATTATGCAACCCAATACCCGGAAGCAGTAGCGCTCCCTAACATCTCAGCAAAGAGTGTTGCGGAGGCTCTGTTATAATCTCCCGAGTGGGAATCCCCAAGGAGATTCTCACTGATCAAGGCACTGCGTTCATGTCACGCACATTGCGCGAACTTTACGGATTATTGGGCGTTAAATCTATTCGCACCAGCGTCTATCACCCACAAACAGACGGGCTGGTGGAAAGGTTTAATCGCACGCTTAAATCAATGATCCGTAAATTTGTTTACGAGGACGCGAAAAATTGGAATAAGTGGTTAGAGCCCTTATTATTCGCTGTGCGGGAGGTTCCCCAAGCCTCCACGGGGTTTTCCCCTTTTGAGCTTCTCTACGGCAGACAGCCCCGTGGGGTTTTAGATGTTGTTAGAGAGGCTTGGGAGGACGAACCTTCACAGAGTAAAAATGAAATTCAATATATCCTGGACCTACGAGCAAAACTCCACACCCTGGGGCGGCTCTCTACAGAGAATTTGCTCAAGGCCCAGGATGACCAACGCCGGCGTTATGATAAGGGCACTAAACTACGTAAATTTTCACAGGGAGATAAAGTCTTTGTTCTACTACCCACTTCCAGCTCCAAATTACTCGCCAAGTGGCAAGGGCCATTTGTGGTCACACGGCGAGTCAGCGATCTCGATTATGAGGTAGTGCGTTCGGATAGGGCTGGTTCACGTCAAATATATCACATTAATCTGCTAAAGCAGTGGAGGAAGCCGGAAGAGGTGATGCTGGCTACACTGGTTACAAATGAGGATGACCTGGGGCCAGAGAGCACTGGCCGACAGCGGCTGGGTGCTCTGGTCAAAGGGGGCGATCATCTCTCGGCTAGCCAGCTCATCGATATCCGGCACCTTCAACGTGAGTATTCTGACGTGTTCTCACCCCTGCCCGGTCAAACTAATTTGATTCAGCACCACATCGAGACCGAACCGGGTGGGGTTGTTAGGACCCGGCCGTATCGCTTGCCTGAACACAAGAAAAAAGTGATTCAGGAAGAATTGAGTAATATGTTGAAAATGAGAGTAGTAGAAGAATCCCACAGTGACTGGGCCAGCCCCATTGTCTTGGTACCCAAGACGGACGGCTCGGTCCGATTCTGTGTGGATTATAGAAAAGTCAATGCTGTGTCGAAATTCGACGCCTATCTAATGCCGCGTATTGACGAGTTGCTCGACCGGTTAGGTGCTGCTCGGTATTACTCGACATTGGATTTAACGAAGGGATATTGGCAGATCCCCTTATCTCCAATATCCCACGAAAAAACAGCCTTCACTACGCCGTTCGGATTACACCAATTTGTGACGTTTCCGTTCGGGCTGTTCGGGGCACCGGAGACGTTTCAGCGCCTGATGGATAAAATACTCGGCCCTCACGCAGCATATGCCGCTGCTTATTTAGGTGACATCGTCATTTACAGTAATGATTGGCAGCGAAAATATGCAACATCTGAGGGCGGTATTGTCAGCACTGGGCGAGTGGAGGTAAGGTATCTGGGCTTCCACTTAGGTCACGGGCAGGTGCAGCCCCAAATTGATAAGACTGCAGCTATTGCAACCTGTCCGAGACCTAAGACCATAAAGGAGGTGAGACAGTTTTTGGGGCTGGCAGGATATTATAGGCGTTTTGTCCCTAATTATTCGGCCCTTGTCAGCTCATTGACCGATCTCACTAAAAAGGAGGGACCGGATACCGTCCAATGGTCGGAGCAGTGCCAACAGGCCTTCTCAAAGGTAAAATCTATACTTTGCGGGGGGCCGCTATTGCACGCTCCTGATTTTGTTCTCCCCTTTATTTTACAGACGGATGCATCCGATCGGGGTCTGGGGGCAGTTCTCTCCCAGGAGGTGGCAGGAGCGGAACGGCCGGTGCTGTACATTAGCCGCAAACTCAGTAAGAGTGAGGCTAAGTACAGCACCATAGAGAAGGAGTGTTTGGCGATAAGGTGGGCCGTTCTCACTCTTCGGCTCCCCGGCCTGAGGCGGGCGGTGGGGGTATGTGGAGAGGTAAACATGATCGAACACCCAATGAGGGGGGAGAGCATGCTCAGAGCCCGGCGGCTAATCAGCAGGCCAGGAGAGACACCCTTCTTAAGGAGAAGAGGAGCAGCAGCCGGGGAGAGGAGAGAGCACACACACACCTTAACTGCTACACGTGTTGTGCATTGAAAAAAAATAAAAGTATATTATTTACCTGATATCGCTGACCCTGACTTCTTCTTCCTACACAACAACGAACGATATTACAATGATCAAACTAGTGTGCAACTTAAGGAAAACCAATACAAAAACTGTTTTAAATTTGTTTGTTTTTGTAGTTTGGGCCAAAACAAATTTTTGTTGCATTTTTAAAAGTTTAAGTTCATTTGATTGACTATATAAAAATCTGTGGATATTATCAATGCATTCATTCATTTTCTTGTCAGCTTAATCCCTTTATTAATCCGGGGTCACCACAGCGGAGTGAACCGCCAACTTATCCAGCAGGTTTTTACGCAGCGGATGCCCTTCCAGCATCAACCCATCTATGGGAAACATCCACACACACATTCACACACACACTCATACACTACGGACAATTTAGCCTACCCAATTCACCTGTACCGCATGCCTTTTGACAGTGGGGGAAACCGGAGCACCTGGAGGAAACCCACGCAAACGCAGGGAGAACATGCAAACTCCACACAGAAACGCCAACTGAGCCGAGGCTTAAACCAGTGACAAGGTTATTATAGTTAATGAAAACGAACGAAAAAACGAAAACTAAAATGTAAAGTAATTGTCGTTAACTGAAATAAAAATAAAAATGAGTTTTTTTTAAACTAGAACTAACTGAAACTGTATTGTGTACATACAAAACTAACTGAAACTAACTAAAATGAAAGCAAAAACCTCCTTTGTTTTCGTATTTGTAACTGTATGTAATGCATAATCTTACTGTAAGCCTTTTAGAAGTAAATATAATCCGCGCGCAGGCGTTTGTGTTTGACCCTTTCACACCTCACAGTCTCCTGCTGCCACTGGCCAGACCGAGCCGATTCTTCTCTAGTCATCCTCGCTGTTGCTCCCGCAACAAAAACAAGTGGACAAGACAGCAACACAGTGACAGCATTAAATACAGAGACTTAAAACTATTACTTTAACACATTTGTGCCCAATAATGGGTTTTATTTCTGTATCTTTTTTTATTTCTCCGAATCTTTTTAACCGGATCTTCTAAGTAAACCAGTTAAAATAGTTCACCAAATCGAACTGAATCATTTGAAATGAACCGCGTCTCCAGTAAGCACTTATCCACCAACTACTTACTTTATAACAAGCCTAATACCCCCTCTGACTCTAAATAATCCAATATACACTCTTATGCATTTATTAGAACAGTAACGTTACATTAAGAAGCGGTGAACCGATAGTACTGTGCATGCGTGATTCAGTGAACCAAACACAGTCCAGCCTGCTTTGTGACTGAACTGAACTGAACTGGAACAACTGCAGCGCGTGTAAACTGGGGGCTTAAATGAGAGGATCTGGTGAAAAACGCAAGTTTATTTCTTAACAGCAGAGGTGTAAAAAGTACCAGAAAACCATACTTGAGTAAAAGTACAGATACCTTACTGTAACAATTACTCCATTACAAGTTACAAGTCACCAATTCCAATAAGACTTGAGTAAAAGTATTAAAGTATCAGATTTTTTTTTTTTAATTAAGTATTTTACTCATACTAAATGTAGGCTCAAAGAACATCAAGAAAAGTTTTACTTCTTAATATAGAAATTAAATTCTATACCTCAATGTTTCAAAATGGCAGAACAAAATTTCACAATTCAGAGCTGACTTTCATGTGATTCACCTCTCAGTCTCAGCGTGGGGCAATATTTTATTTTGAGTAGTTTTTCAATTGATTAGGATGTTTTATCTGTATTAAAATTAAACTTAGGGAATCAGTGTTATTTTTCAACTTAGTAAACTACATATCAATTCAATGAAAAATACATCACAAACTCACAGCTAAATGCACCTGATGCAAAATGTATAATTTCAGTGATACATTTGTTCATGATGCACAAAAAAAAAATTAAGCTAAAACAAAGTCATGTCATGTCGCAGTGGTTTTTGTCTTATCAGTAACTGTTTTTAACTTTTGGTAACATTATGCTTACGATACCATTGTAAAGTCAGACATAATTAGACTTAAATTCATATTAATTTAGCAATTAAATAGACTCTTACCTCAATGTGTTTTCTCAAATTTGACATAAATTCTTAAAAACACTTATTTTCGTGATTCGTGGCAAAGTAGACATCCTGAAAGAGCCATTCTGCATATCGGCAAATGATAACTTTTCTTTCAGCTAAGGCCATGGATGGTCATCAGTGCTGGCACTGCTTGATGTGCCGGCTCCGGCTTCATCACTGGCTGCAGCCATGTCGCTAATTAAACACCTGGTATTAGGCAAGCTGCTAATTCATGTTCACGGGATTTAGCTCATAATCAGCATACAGTACCTTCAGCACCCTGCAGAGGGCGATATCGCCTCGTCCGCCCAACAAATTAGCCAAAGTAGATAAAGATGCCAACTTGTTGCGCACAATCACAATGTAACGAGTAACGCTAAGTGTCAGTTCAAATGTAGTGAAGTAAAGAGTACATATATTCAATCAAAAATGTAGTCAAGTAGAGAGTAAAAGTTGCTTATGTTTTTTTACTCAGTACAAGTACAAAACAGCCAAAAAAATACTTAAGTAAAGTAATGAAGTCCATTTACTTAAGTATTTGACACCACTGCCCATAATATAGCTAGGTTGACTTCTCCATTTTCATTCTATGTTAAAAATAACTGTATATCTTCCTTAATTTGAGTTTGAAATGGTTGAATATTCAGCATTCTTGTATTTAATCTCCCTCAGTGTTCTTCCGGTGTTATCTCTAATATAGTACAAGAGAGAGGGGAGTGATTAGACAGGTCATTCCAATATCACAGGTTTGTATTCTATGACGATATCTTGATACGACATGGGGGTTTGAGTAAAAGGGAAAGTAATCTCGGCCTGTTGGATAAAGATCTCTCCAGAGATCTACTATACTAGCTCAGTCATTAATTTTTTTGTAGGGGGCTGAGTGTAGAGTTTTTTTTTTTTTTTGATGATGAATCTAGTTTTGGATTAAGACGAATATTTCAATCACCACATATGATAATTCCTTTAACTTCTATTATTAAATCTATTATTTTCTTATAGGTAGATAACTTTTATTGACCATAGTGTATTGTAGGGATAGTTTACAGTTTAACCCAAAGAATGGCCAGTCTGGTTGATGAAGAAGAGCCGGAATCAGAGATTTAAAAAAATAAATCAAGTTTACTGAAGACAGTTTGCAGTTTCATTCACAGAAGCCAGCTTCAACACTCGCAATGAGTTCCTAGGCCGCTCTGCTTACAGTTTCAACAATAGAACAATTATACTCTTTACACAAGTCCAGAAAAGGTGGGATCCAGGTAAACAGTTCTCATTGGTTACAACAGAAATAGACAATTCTAAATACATGCGTCAAAGAAACATAGTATCTACTTCCAGATATGGATGGCCTTAATGTGTGTGTCAAAGAAAGCATTGTATCTGTCTCCAGATATGGATGGCGACCTGATGCCTAGAGGTGAGGTCCCCCTAAGCTATTAGGAGCTGATCTCCGACCTCTAAACCAGGAATACAATAGACAAAAAAAAAAGACCATCTGTGTTAAAGACTCAAGGATGTTTCTTGTACGTTCAGCTGTGTTATCAGGCTGATTCAAGACTGTTTTCATCAACAGTCTGCTGCAATATCTTTACTCCACACAGTCTATCTACACACAAAAAGGAATTACGTTAAAATTAATCATACTCAAAAACAGATCAATCAAACAGCTATAATATTATAGGCAATATCAGGACAACTAGAACAGGTGTCTTCTCCTCTGACTGGACCTCCAGTCATAGGAACAGATGGGGAGAGAGAGAGAACACAAGGACACAGAACATTCTTGCAGTAAGCAGTTTTATCTTATTCATTAATTAAAATCAATTCACAGTTAAATACTGAGAAACAGGATGATAAAAAGGATTGGAAAGCAGAAATCCGAATCCTTCAGTATACTTTGAAACTGCCTCTCCTAAATAATAAATACTAAACTGATACCAAATTAGAACAATTATCAAGAACATTACACCACCATACTTAACAAGAACAGTTGCTTCCGGTGTAGTATGTATGTATTCTAAAGAGCCTTATAGTCCTTACCAAATTTAAAGCCTCCGTAAGGAAAAGGTCCACTTCATACAAGAAGTGGGGCCCTATTAATTGGTTGTAAAATTGTCCAGATAAAAAAACTCTAAAAGAACTCTAAAAGAAAATAATGCTCAGATGACAGTTAATACTCAAGTACTGACATATTCAAACATTCATCAAACGTAATCTAAGAATATAATATTATTCATTTAGATGATTGTTTCAGAAATCATCAAAAAGAATAAAATATTGATGTGAAGGTCCCTAAAATCTTCTTCTGTTCTCCTGAATCAGGTGTATAGAATTCAGTGGTTGGTTATTTTCTAAATTGGTTTAGCTTCTCCTTATACTGACTACGTGAAGCTTTTTTGAGTTGTGTGTCATCGACCACCTCCCCGGTTCTCTGATCTTCTCCCCGGTCCAGTCTTTCAGTACTGGTTGCCAGGTGTAATTTTAATTTTCTCCTGTTCTATTGCAACAGCTGGTTTCACCACCGCGACTGTAAATTCACGATTGACCAAGTCTTTTGTTGCCTTTTGCATTTTGGTACAGTTGAGTGCCAGCCTCATTGAAAACACGCATCCTTGCCAGGTCTGGAATTTTATTTGCTTCTCCTTTAAAACTTTTTTGACTTCGATATACTCTCCTAATCCTTTAAGCACCTCTAATGGGAAGTAACAGGTGTCATAAAAATATACCTTTTTTTCTGCCAGGCCTTTCGAAGCACTACTATTGAGCATGGCTTTGCCTCCAGGTTACTGGGTTTCAGCTGTAAAGCTTGATGTGCTTGTTTAATTCCAAGTTCACGGTGCCAGGGTAAGTTCAGAGCATTTTTCCACAAGTTATTTAGAAACTCAATCATGTCTGTGCCTTCCCTGTCTTCAGGTATACTGTAGATTCTTAGGCCCCGTTTACACTAGTGCGTTTTAGTTTTAAAACGGCGCTTTGGAATGAAAACGATCCGCGTCCACACTCGCGTTTTACCCAGCGTTTCTGAACAGCTCTCCGTCCACACCAAAACGCTGAAAACGCACATCACGTGACCACACACACACTCTCAGACAAGCGCTGCAGCCAATCTACCCAGATGAGAGCTCTGCTAGTCGGACTTCTCATCAAGCATCTCCCGCTGGATCTAATCTCACTATATTTATTAAACGGGATATTTCATTCATCTTGTTGTCTTTATCTAACGACATATTCCCTGACTTTGGTCACTGGAATCAATTGTTCTCAGGTAACGTGTTTTGGCTGAGCGCAAAGATAAGTTAATGATTAATGTAAGCACGTACATTCTGTATATTGACTGATCGCTTGCCTTTATTTCCTATAATGTATAAACTTATTGTATGTTATACTTTTATAATGGCCATTATCGATTATTAAAACTAATACTCAGCAAAAGAGAGGGTGTGTTTCGTATTTTCACTGAAATTGAAAGGAGGCAGTTGTTATCGGCTCCGTTTTGTTATAAATATGCACACAGTGAAGATGACGCTCATGCAGCACGACGCCTCAACATTTCTGCTGTCTGTTTAGTTGTTAATATTAAAATAAAAATAGGCAGTTCCTTATATCAAGTTTACATTTTATTGTTGAGAAAGTGAAACAACGTAGCCAAGGTGATGTGAATGAAGTTATAAAGTACACTGTTCCCTGTGAAGATTGACGCGTGTCCTCGGTATGTTTTCCATATCAAACTGAGAAGAAGAGATGCAGCCTTGAGTCTGAACTTACACGGAGAAGATTCAGGACTGAACTGTGTGTTAGGCTACTTAATATTGAGGAAAAGCCCCAATCAGAGAGGCGAATGTCTGCAGCCCCGCCTCCGTTTTCAGATGTCTCCGTCTTTCCCCATCCACACTGAGACGGAGCAGCAGCGTTTTAGAATGAAAACGGCCTCTCCAGCGTTTTCGAAACGCTCCGTTTTCGGCGCTCGAGAACTCCGGCGTAGTGTGGACGGATGGCGTAACCGTAGCAAAACTTATGCGTTTTCAAACTAAAACGCATTAGTGTAAACGGGGCCATAGATTATCTCTGCATGGCCATCCATCCTTGTAAAGCACTCTGGCTTCCAGATTAGCTTGGCGATGTATGAGGCGTTTGAATAGCGTCAATGCTAATTAACGTGGTTTCAGTCTCTTCAATTCTTTCTTCAGCCACTTCCAATCTCATTCATTCTTTTTAATTTTTGTTTGAATTCACCAAACTGCTCTATATTATCCTTTCTGAATTCTCAAAGTTCATTGAGAATACACTGCAGACTAACATCGGGGCCCTCTTCACCCTGAGGTGATGTAGTCCGGGAACGGATTCTTTTTACTTGACTTGTTTCAGGGTTGTTTTCTGATACATTTGACATTATTTTGCTCCTTGAGGTGACCCCTTTCTCCATCAATACATTTAATACTTCTAAAGTTTAACATAATTAAGTTTTAATTTTTTTTTTTTTTATATAAACCATCAGCAAGCTCGAAAATTATGCAGGCATCCTTACCTGTTTAGCTGTGCCTTTACTGAATGAGCTCTGTGCTACATCCGACAGATTGCACTTTTACGTTTTTCTCTTCTTTTTCATTGTTTTATAACCTGTTTAAACTTGTTTAATCTGTTTATTGTCATTTTTATTATTTTTCTTATACTTGTTTCTTTTATTCCTGTTTTTGTAAAGCACTTTGAATTGCCACTGTGTATGAAATGTGCTACATAAATAAACTTGCCTTGTGTTTTTATTCTGAGCTCCAAACATAAACAGCCCTTCCTTAACACACCATTCTTGTTGATGGCCAATATTTTTATTAAACAAGGAAATATTGGGCTTAAAACACAGAAGCCAATTTAAACACAAACACAGATAAAGTTTATAACAAAACAACCCATGCATTTACCCATTTTACACATAAAAGAACTCTAAACCATCTCCCATGATGCACCTGGCTATAGTGCTGTGGACCAGGTTATTACATCATGTTTGCCTGATTCATTATACAATAATAATAACTGATAAAAATACCTGGTACATTATGAAAGGAGCAGCAGAGCAGGAAGCAGCAGCAGCAACATTGACATGCATGAAAACAGCAGCATTACCTTACATGAAAACAGCAACAGAGCAGGAAGCAGAGTGCAGGAGCATCAAAAGACCAGTGGATCTGATATTTATGCTGAAGTAAAAGTGAAGATTTTGCATATGTTGAGAAGTCTTCTAAATTATTTTTATCATGTGTCTTCATGTGCAATTGTGAGAGCCCTTGTAAATATACAGTTTTTCTATTATATATTCACCTTTTTCTCCTGTAGATGATAGACCCCCAGTTTTACAGACAAGGTTTAACCTGTATAATAATAAAAAATCTCAAATGAGATCTTAAGGTCTCTTATCAGTCATCATTAATAGTTTTCAATTTATCTAGTATGTATAGTGTAATTAATGTACAAGCAATGCTTGTGTTTTATTACTGTAATTTATTTTCAGACTGGAAAATAGAGATTGATGAACACCGGCAGCAAACAGGTTTCGAAGAAATTTGTTGTATAGAGCTAAAGACCGGACCAGAATATTTTTAATTTTATTAATTTGTATTTTATTCGAGATAGAATTATTATCTACATTGGGTCCATAATTAATAGACAGTTGTTTTCTTCTCCACCTCTGTTCAATGCTCATAAATACTTTCAAATATTTTTAATATATACACACACACACACACACATATATATATATATATATATATATATATATATATATATATATATATATATATATATATATATATATATATATATATATTTTTTTTTTTTTTTTTTTTTTACTTTTTAAGTCTTAATGGGCAGTTATATATAAATTATAAATGATTAACTATGAAATATAAATGAAATATAACTATGCATATAAGAATTTAATTGTCAGGTGATGCTGCAATTGGGGATGACATTACAATTGGGGACCAACACTACTTGCAATGCTTGTGTCAAGGGTACAGTACAGTTTCAGTTTAAATATTTGTAGGTTTATTTAATTAATATTTTTTAGTCCTTTACCTGTGCAGAAGAATTATGTTTTAATTATTGTGTGAAATAAATGCCACTTCGATCTTTTTAAGAAAACACTAGAAAAAAGATTATTCTATAATGGAGAAGAGGATCGGGAGGGTGGAGCCCCTCTATTTTCAGTCCTCTACTAGGAAATGATGAGCCAGCCACCATTGACCTGAAAGACTGCCCAGGACATCACAAATATCGTTTCTCTTGTCAGTTTAATTGTACTTGACATTATGCCACTGTGCTTTTTGTTCAGCTAATTTAATTTACACTTATGACAATTTATAAAACAATATTTAATATAAGCTTTTTTAAACCTTAAAGAATCAAGTGATTTGACAGATATGGAGTGTTACTGAGTAAATGATCTTGCTTTAAGCTGGGATTTGCCACCATTAACTACTGAAAACAGGAAGTGGCTTGCAGTGCAGAAAAATATCTTCAACATGCGGCATTCATATTTGACTACAATATCACAGGGACAAATCGTTTTTTACCTGGATGGCAACACTTTACTTGAAGGGGTGTACATAGGACTGACACGACACCTTCATAATCATTACATGACATACGTCATGAATATGAAGGTGGATTTATCCATGTTTATGACAATGGTCATTAAGTGTCATTGCATTCTTAATGCAAAGATGAAATTTTTTTGAGATGCCTTTATGACAAATTGACTGAAACTAATACAACATAAACTCCCAGTGTCTGTCATGACAACTTGATATTACTTTAACAAAATATTTAATTTATTAAAATGTATATATTGTCTCAAGTGACATTTGTATGGTAAATTCATGCGCACAAGACCCAGGGGGGTGGGGGCATATTTCAATCTTGCTTAATCTCCTCGCATCTTACATATACTTAAACCTACCCAGCTTCACCCCCTTATCTCGAAAGCCGTCCATCTCCACCCTATATATTGTATCCTGCCATGCCACCCTGGATCTTGTGAGCTGCAGTGAGCCCTACTTGGATGGAATAGACACTGACAAGTTATGACAAAGACACTAGCAGGTCACTGGGGTCCCGTTTATGTTAAAGAAACGACCTTCTCTCATCTCAGTGCTGTTGACAAGAGTGGCTGACAAAATCATCCTGCTTGAAGTAATGAACTATATTTGTGGTTTTAAAAACATAAGCAATCAACTACTAAATATACCTATATTCTAAAAACATATGCATGTTTTATGATTTTCTTTGTGGATAGATGGTTTTGGAAAGAGTTATAGGGCCAATGATGCAGGATGAAGATGAGGATGTTCACAAGTTTCCTCGAGAATTAAAATGCAAGATATCATTGTACCTCAGGAAGTACATTGAAAATGGTAATTTATTATTAACAGTCTTGTCACCACACTTTGATTTTGAATGGCAGTTGATTCACATTCTGCACCAACTGTTTTTACAGCCACAGACTTGGATCTTGAGCAGATGGTTACATTTTGGGTGGAGAGGGCAATCCTTCCTGAACATCTGTGTGTGGAGGTGACTTACTTTGTCAAAATGCCCACTGCATTCACATGTATTGAGAAAATAAAACTTTTGAAAAGAAGTCGAGTCACAGATGTTTTCACACTGCATGACTATCTGAGCTAGCGTTTTGTCGTTGCTTTGTTTACATTGCAAGATGGATCAGCGACAGGGGCTTTTCACATTGCATGACTTTACAATAGGAAGAATTTTGGAAAACTTCATCCAAACTACGTCTCACAACCAAAAATATGTAGTATATATTTTGTTAACGAGAGAAAAGCCTTTAATGGGGTAGAAAATGTTATTTGTAATCTTATTTGCTTACCTGGGTTTGAAGGGAATTGGGAATATCTCCTCAACTTTCTTTTTTGACCCGGTTGTGACATTGCTCAGATGACATGCCAAACAGACACGGGTGCTCCCGCCAAATTTACACTAGTTTTTCCTCCATTTTTTGGGTCCAAATAAACTGAAAATGAACGATTTTAACTTCTCCCCCAACTTCAGCTCCCCCAGCTGACCTGCAAGTACACACACAAGTGACTGCTGCCCTCTGATTGGCTGTAGGTAATCACCAATGTTATTTTCATTCAAAACTCATTTCACACTTCATGATTTAAACAGATATTTACATACACACGACAGCTCTAGATATTTAGAATGCCAAATAACTCAAAGGGCATCGGCGACTCATTTGCTATTCTCTCATATCACGTCTTTGATACTTCACATTGTGTGATTACACAAGCACTGATTTGCCTGTGATTTCAGGCATTTGTCGGCGATTTCTCGAAACCTGTCGGCGATTCAAAATCAGGGCTAAAATCATGCAGTCTGATCTCGGCATTATAAGCAACAGTGTCTACCATTGAGAGTGGATTTGAGTTAATTTAATTACATTGTGTGCTCCAGGGCTTAGAGGGTCGGTAGTTTTATTATTTGTAAGAGATTAAGCAGATTTGAGTTTCATGTTCACTACTTATTTTGTAAGAAGTTACATCATTTGTTATTTAATGTTGTAATTTGATGTTTAAAAAAGAAGAAAAAACAACAACAGGAAACATGAATGGTAGTTTTATTATTTGTAAAGATTTATTCAAGTTTAATCATTAATTGTAATTACTAGGCAGTGCATCAGCTATGTATTGTTTATTAATAAACTTTGGATTCAAATCCCTGCTGAAAAATCCAGCTTAAACCAGCCTAGGCTGGTTTGCTGTTTTTAGCTGGTCGACCAGCCTGGTTTTAGGGGGGTTTTGGCCATTTTCAGGCTGGATATAGCTGGTTTTGGCTGGACTCCCAGCTTGGCTAGGCTGGTCAAGCTGGTTTTAGCTGGTCATCTCCCAGCCTGACCAGCTAAGACCAGGCTGGAAATGGCTGGAAACCAGCATGGAAGTGGCTAAAATCCCTCTAAAACCAGGCAGGCGTACCAGCTAAAACCAGCCAATCAGCCAAGCCTGGTTTAAGCTGGATTTTTCAGCAGGGTTATTATAAGAGTTGTAAATGTTGAGTTTTTATATGAGGTAGAAGTTTCAATGATTATGACATTAACTGGTTAAAAACACTGACGGTTTCAAGGTAAATTTTAACAAAATTTAATAAAAGGAACTTCAGGATGAGGCAAAGCTGCAATTTCCTCATTAAGTAGGTCGCACACCAGAAGCGCCGCTCGGCGGCGCGCAGCGCCATGCATTTTAGAATTCTAAACATAGGTTTCTATCAGGATACACACGACAGCTCAAGACGGAGTTCATTTTTCAGCCGCGCCACAAAGCACCATCTGATTAGTTTCATGTTAAATATCATTCGAATGTGCGCGTCTGGTGTGTGATACTTTAAACTGTCATATACGCGCCGTTTCGCGCCACCGAGCGGCGCTTCTGGTGTGCGACCTGCTTTAGTTAGCTCTCGTGTTTACTGAACATTTGAGACAATCACACCCTCTTCCTCACAGGAGTGTGGTCCTTCCCAGCCAACACTATGGTCATCATCCACCCGGAGAAAATACAAATAATCTGTTACATTCCCCAGTTTACAGCTTCTGTACTCAAATTGTTGTCTTAATAACAAGCAAATAACAATTTGTTGTTGAAGAAATGTAAGTGGGAAAAAGCTAAATTAGAGGTCTTTAGAATTGTGTTCAAAGACAGTAGGTGTGTTCGACTTCATGCAGTGCTGCGCAGATTGATCGAAAAAGCGATACATGCTGGTTAGAAATTTTGTCCGGATTAACACTGCGCTGACGCCACGTGACTGTCACATGTGGCATCAAAGTACCGTTACAGTGCTCCGAGATAAGACAACTGATTCAGGCCGTGCAGCATCTGAAGAGCGACTGCACAAGCTTTGATAACAACACCAATATCACACAATTGGCCGAGTTCACCGCATGACAACAACCGCGTTTGTTTCGGGGTTATAATTGGACAGATTCCGATTCACAAACAATTCACTTTTCATACCCTCTCTATCTTGTACACATCATGCTTATTAAGGGTTCACGAAACCCTCTAGAATTAAAAAAAAAAAACATGTATCATATTTGTGTGTGTTGAGCATCAGTTAAGACAATGTTAGCACCTGTTAGCTTTAATTGTGGCAAAAACTGGATCATTTTGAGCTTTTATTAGCTAATTTCAGCTTTCGGGTTTAAAATGGGTGGGATTAAAATCGGTGACGTAGTGCAAAACTGCAGGTGCAAAGATGACGTGTCGGTTTCTCATTATTATTCATATCGGAGTTTTCTTATCCCATGAGAAAAGCCTGCTTCTCAATTATTCATGACTTTGCATGCTTTCCGAAGGCAAGCCAGTCCTGCCAGCGCCAAGCTGTGAGACATGGACCCACGGCACACAGTATTTAGCTGTTCATGAAGAGTCGTATATGTTTGTTTCCAAGGTCCACAAGGTTTGTTGCATGTTTTTCCTCGCTATGCTGTCAGGGTTGATACAGCAAAGCTGTTTGTGTCCGGCAAGCATTTTTGTCGGGAGAGCAGTCGGAAAAAAGGAGAATGGCAGACGTTGTCTTTTATCAGGAGTTCGTTCACATTTAGACACATCGCCGTGCTGCTGTGTTTGCCTAAATCCTCTAGATCACCACCATGGCTAATGATTAAAATAGACAGGGCAAAAGACCTGGTACACTGAGTCTCCCTTCAGACCTATGATTCAGACCCGGAGATAGAGGGAAAAGTCCTCATTTATAGTGTTTAAATGAACACGAATATCTTTATAATGATATAAATTGTGGTTATGAGTATATGAAATTACAAAAAACTGTTTTTTTCAATTACTGTTCATTTCTTTGCATTTAAACTTTGTAAACTATAAAATCATGCATCTCCTTACGGTTTCTGTCTCATTTTGTGAGTTAACTGACAAGAGTTGTTCGCTTCCTTCTTTTCCCCTGCTGGCCACACCCACTCTTGCTCTTTGCTCGCGGAGCTCCATGCCCATTATGATGCACTTTTTTTTTAAATTCTGAGGTAGACCTGAACCGACAGTGGGGGGTGTCATGACCCTTTAAAAGACAACAAAAACTTTACTGCTTTAATCATGTTTTCTTAACATATTAAGTTAAAGAAATATTTTATTAAATAATTATAAAAGATTTTTTTATGATTATAATACATGGGGCAACTTTTACAATTCAGTGAATGTATAGCTGACATTTTATAGAAAAATGTAGTAATTTGGTCTTCAGTTAATTAAAACTGCTGCTGTAGTTTTCTCTGTTCTTGCTGTTCAAATATACATTTGTGCATTGAAGTTCAGCTTCTTCCCTCCTTGTTCCCTATAGTTAAAGTGTAAATACAGTATTTGTTCCCCCCTTGTTCCCTGTAGTTAAAGGGTAAATACAGCATTTGCAGGTTGTAAATTAAAGTGAAGCATTATTCCCTCCTTGTTCCCTTTAGTTAAAGGGTAATTACAGCATCTGTTCCCTCCTTTTTCCCTGTAGTTTACAGGGTAACTCTTGAAGGTAGTGAATTAAATACGCAAACACAATATACTTCTTTACTTTGTAACCTTTATTTTACTAAATAGGGATTTTAAAACACTTCATCTTAATCAAACATTGCCTGTACTCATTAATTTTCTTTTAGCTTAAGCAAAGTTCAAATTACAGGATTTTAAACATCGGCAGATAGCTGTGCTGTTCACACTACATGAGTTGATTTTGTGTCTTTTAATCGCTGTGGTGTTCACACTACGCGACACTACGTAAATGATTCACAAGAGGGGGGTTACACACTACAAGATCTGACAACAACCAGTTCCCCAACAGCTCAGTCCAGCTACCAAACCATAGCCAATGAAATGGTAAGGGAGGAGTCGTCGGAAAAAGCTGAACACTATTGGCTGCCTGTGTGCTGATTACATCACTGACAGTGTCTTAAGCTTTCAAGGACGCACTTAAAAACATCGTCAATCAGCTGATGCATCATTGGATTAATCGCTCATCTGCAAGGCTCGAGTGGATTGATAATTTTTTTTACATCATATCATATCTATAACACCCTGATGTTTCCTAAATCGCTGTGTATAACATTTTCTAGCATTGTTATTTTTTAATTACAAAACAGTAAAGAACTGAGCATCTCTAGCTTTAATTACCATATAGTTAAAATGACTGCATGCATGCCTGCTACTTTTCGCTGTGACTTTAAATATTTGTGCATTTTTTATTTTTAATTTTTTTGCCTAGCAACTTCCTGCTAACATAAACAACGTTTTATAGCAAAAACATAAATTACTTCAAATATTTCTTTCTAAACAGCATATTCTGTCTCGGGAAAATAGCTCCTGTTTGAAAGTGAAAATGAAAGCGAGGCCCAGACCTTTGCGTGTTCTAGTCTCTTAACTGCAAATTTATAGGCTGTATTGGCAAAAAAATATATTTTTAGGGTAATGGGGTCATGAAATATGATGACAGATATTCAGAGCTTAATTTTATTATCTCAATAGGAGCTTTGAATGTAAATATGACGTGACAATATTTTATATAAGAATGGCCAGAATGACCAGTATGGTAATTCTAATAGTTACAGAATTCTAGCTCCTCTGTGAATATAGCCTACTCTCGTGTCCATGTCAAGGCAGAATGAAGCTAGTGCATCAATGGCCATTTTGGCCAATCACAGACGTTTCTGTTGAGCTCCTGAGCACACAGGCATTCGGTTCATGCTGATATGCTCTCATTGGCTGCAGCTCGTCCCTTCATCTGACCGCATGTGGGGTCGAGTCAGCCAACTGCTCTGGAATATTCAGCATGTTAGATATTGGATTCCCGTCTGCGAGGTGTCGGCGACGCTTCAGCAAGCCTCTTTGTTATGTTGTTCAGTAGTTCACACATAAAGACTGTTGAGCGTCATGCACGCGCAGATTTCTTCCCGATCAGCTCTGGCAATTTAAAAACTAGTGTCAGCCAGCCAAAGTGGCTAGTGGGAGCGGCTGTCTTACCCGACACAACCGATAACTACCCGCAATTGGCAGGTTGGTGATTGTTAATGTAAAGCCCTGGATACAAAGTTAGCATTAGCTTTACTTTAAAAGATCTGGGTGTTATATTAGACAGCAATTTAACTTTTGAAAAATCATATATCCCATGTCACAAAATCTGCCTTCTTTCATCTAAAAAATATTGCTACATTATGAAGTATGCTGTCCATCTTAGATGCAGAAAAGCTAGTTCATGCTTTTATGACTTATATGCTGGATTACTGTAATGCTCTGTTCCCTGGTTGCCCAGCATCCTCTATTAACAAACTTAAGCTAGTACAAAATTCAGCTGCCGGAGTTCTTATCAGGTCTAGAAAATATGATCATATCACCCAAATTTGATCCTCCTTACACTGGCTGCCAGTTAAGCTTCGTATTGATTTTAAACTATTACTTCTTACCTATAAAGCTTTAAATGGCACCTATGGTGAAAAATCTACTTTTCAAGCTGTTTGGACAGATAGACCGACATATTGGGGTGATATAAACACAGCCAGTCCTTTTTTTTTTTCAATTTAACAACATAAAAACCGCGGACCAATTGGAGCGGTTTTTAGACTGACCGCCGAATTGATTGACAGCTGCGTGTAATTACATATCCTGGTAGTCATGTGTATAATCATGTCAACAAGACCAGACGTGCACAAAGCAACCAGGAATAAAAAGTCTGTTGATTGAGGATCATCAATTATTATCAAATGTGATCAAGAGTAAGTTTTACATGTTTTAAATGTTTTAAAACAGTGCACGTGTGTAATGAAGTACAGCGATTTACTTCAGCTTTACTTCATCAGCACAGCCTCGTGTCAAAACAATTAAAAGGAAGACGCTTCAATCCCGGTTTGTGGACATTAAATCAGGTTTATTTTGTACATTAACATAACAGATATTATTGTACATTAACATAACAGATACTACATTGTGTGTGACTCATCGATGCATCTGCACAACAAATACTCATTGGTAAAGTTCTTACTGTAGTATTTCTCATAAACGTTAAGTGACATCTTCCTTTAAGTCTGTTATCTGACGCAGCCGATGGAGGAGATTAAGGCACGCAGAAAGGCACATAGAAACAGTAGGCAGGGAGGACTTGCCTTAAAAGCGCAGTATGACAAAACAGCCCCTTGGTGGAAAAACATATAAAATAGGATCTTGTAAAGGGTATAATGAAAAATCTGCTGGGTGTTTTGAGCTGAAACTTCACAGACACAATCTGGAGACACAAAACATTTTAAATCTGAAAAAAGGGGTAACCTAGGTGCCCTTTAAATAATCTAGCTCCTGTTTATCTAACCAACCTCCTGTCTCGCTACAATCCAACCGGCTATTTAAGATCTCAAAACTCAGGGCTTCTGGTAGTACCTAGAATAGCAAAGTCGAGTAAAGGAGGTCAACCCTTCTCATTTATGGCTCCTGATAACTGGAGCATTAAGCTACTTCTCTGGAATAGCCATCCTGATAATGTCCAAGGTTCAGACACTTTCTCGCAGTTCAAAACAAGATTAATCTTTTTAGCAAAGTATACACTTGTATACACAAAGTATACACAATGCATTACATAGTAGTATGATGCATGAATGTGCTCCATGCAGGTTTTTGCATCTTATTTATATATCCTATGAACAGAAGCTACGCTAATTATTCTCTTTATTCTCTCATTCAACTTAGGGATACTCATAGAGATTATGCAGTACCAATGAAGTGATCCAAGACCTGTGAAGAGATGTTCCCAAGGTTTCCACATTCCCGGACCAGGCCATGTCCTGAGCAGCTGCTTTGGTGGCCATGTAGGATTATTTGTTTGTTTGCTTTATTTTAGAGCACATTTAAAAGCAACAGATGTTGACCAAAGTGCTTTACAAAAAGACCAACATACAAAAATAAGCAAAATATATAAAACATTAAAATTAATTATTTGCAATCAAAAAGCAAGAGACAGAAGGTGTTTTTTGAATGAGACTTAAGCATCAAGGGAAAAAACATGACCTAAAGGCAGACAATTCCACAGACGGGTTGCTGTGCCAGAAAAAGCCCTGTCACCTCTTGATTTCAATTGTGTTTAGGGAACAACTAGCTGAAACTTGTTTTCCGACCTGATTGGCCTCAGTGAAGTATGGCAGTGAAGAAGCTCACAGATGTAAATAGGTGCCAGACCATTCAACCCATTAAAAAATAAGTAGCAATAAATTGTATTGAATCCTAAATTGGACTGGGAGCCAGTGAAGAGATGATAAAACTGGTGAGATACTAGAATTTTTTTGGGTCTCAGTTAAAAGCCTACCAGCTACACTTTAAACCAGCTGCAGGCGTGCAATTGAAGCCTGCAAAACTCCTGAATACAAAGAGTTGCAGTAGTCCAATCTGGACATAATAAAAACATTGATGATGGTTTCCAACTCTTTAAAAGACAGAAAAGGTGTTGATATGGCAATGTTCCTTAATTGATAGAAACTACTTTTGACTTTATTTGCTTGTCAAACTTTAACTCAGAGTCAAAGATAACTCCAAGACTTTTTGCATGACTTACAGATTTACAGACACTTGGAGGGCCAAACACTAGTACTTGTAGTTACATTTCAGTATTAGTCGTTTTTGATTCATTCAAGTGTAAAAAATTACCAGCCAACTTTTCCTTGATCTCTTGTTAAAACAGTTAAAATAGGACTGTAAAATGGGAAGGGTTTTCTCCCATTGTTTTGGCATATAAAGCTGATTATCATCAGCATAGAGATGGTACCTTACATTATGCTTCCTACAAATAGGATTGAATACAAATTCGGATGCTGTGACAAGTCCAGCAAACCCTGACGCCATCATTTATTCACTAGAGAAAACCCTGGCACTTTGGCATACATTGACATTTTGGTATCAAGAATGGAAATTCCTATGGAACTTAGGAGACAACGAAAAGGGTGTAAAGCTGGTGTGAAACCCTGATTAAAAAAATGGTGATACAAGCCACCCCTGCCTGTTATTATTATGGGTAATGTTCGATTGCTTGGGAACAAGATGGAGGAGCTGATGGCACTTGTAAGAACACAGCGGAATTATCATGAGTACTAATGAGGCTCTATTATTTGCAGAGAAAATTCTTCTATGTGATCGCTATAACAGTGTATATACAACGTGTGTGAGCATATTAACACCGCCACAGCCAGAATACAGTAAAAATATACTCATTCACTTATTGTTATCTCCAGAGATTTTAGTTACGTATCTCTACAGAGTACTCTGCACACTTTTACCCAGTATGTGGACCGTGGCTCAAGAGACTGTAAAACTCTGGACTTGCTATATGCAAATGTGAAAGATGCCTATGCTTCTACACCACTTCCTCCTTTGGGGCGATTGGACCATAATCTTATTTACATCAGATCTGTCTATGTCTTGGCTATAAGGTAGCAGCCACTAACGATTAGAACAGTTCAAGTATGGTCTGATTCTGTTTATGAGGCATTGATGGATTGTTTTGATTCAACGTACTGGGAGGTTCTATGCAAATCTCACAACAAAGACATTGATAGTCTAACAGAGCATATAACTGATCATATAAACTATTGTGTTGAGAGCACAGTACTCACAAAAAGGTTAACTACTACTTAAACACTAAGCCATGGGTGGCCCCTGAATCAAAGGCATTATTAAATGAAATAAAAGAGGCCATTCTTAGCAGGCAATAGACAGGCATTATGCGGGTTCAGAAACAGCTAAAAACTTCAATTGAGGAGAAGGATAAACTATACATTTATAATGGAATCGAAGTTACACCAAAGAATTTTAGAGATGTATGGAGTGATTTAATTAGGATGTCTGGTAATAGTGTAAAGAAAATGTACTTCCTCTGTTGGACAGAATTGCGTGGATGAAATTAATATGTTGTTTAATAGATTTGATGCAGGATCCAGTGTTTATAAAAATTCTGATCCGAGTATACAAAGTTCCTTTTTAGATACACCGTCAGTTTTAACATAAAATTTTCTACTAAAGAATCTGTTACTAAACTAGATGTAACCATAGAACTGTAACGCCTGGGTTCACTTGAAGAAGGCACTGGATCTCCAGATTATCAAAACACATTTATTTACAAAACTTACGGAGATGAACACAGGAAGAACATGGAGTAAAAAAAGACATCAATGTAAAGAGAATACCGGACAATGACTGAAGGAAACAGGACTACAAATAAACAGTGCATGATGACAATGATTAGACACAGGTGGAGATGACTAACATTAACACATGGGAACTGGAACAAAAGGAGCACATGGGGAAGGTCACATTACACATTATGGAAACTGAGGAAACTGTTGAAGCCAGTGGGCTGACGGTCCACAGAGGAGATAAGGGAGGAGAGAGCCAACATAGAGCTGTTGGGTCGTAGAGATGAGGCAGAGTCCGTAGCTCAGAGGGCAAAAGAGATAATGTCAGGTGTAGTGGCTATTTTCTCTAAGGAGGCTCTCTCAGTGGTCAAGAAACAAAGTCTTACCTGGGATGTCTTTTACAAATTTTATCCTTTATAAAGAAGATCACAGTCATACAGCAACAACAGTTTCTGCAGAGTGAGATACTGAAGTCAATGCGAGGTTGGAGGGGGAGCTGGGGTACTGGCTGAATGGAGTAGCACTGGAGCAGGCAGAATGTTTGTGGTAGACGTCAACAGAAGTGAATAAGCGGGTTGGGTGGGGTGCTGCTCATGACCCTGGAGTTGTTGAACAGGGCTGGAGATGAACAGGGCTGGAAGGCTGTTTGCTGGGTCTTGAGTGACACTGACGTAGAACGATGGTCGGTTCCTCGCCAGTGTCCACTCCACAGAGGTGGGGGTGAGATTGCCCCGAGGACCATCTATGGACGACCGTGCTCTGCAAGTGGTGTTCGAGTTAAAGTTGTAGAACCCGTAGAGCACGTCGTCTGGCCAGTTGGATCTTTTAGCTAGAAACAGGAACCTGTCTGTTTGGTCCTTGAGGCTGCTTTTCTCCTGCTTCATCATCAGGATGAGGAACTCAGGGGTGTAGATGGTGTCCATGGGGAAAACACACGAGAGTGAGGAAAATAAAACCCTGGGGTCAAAAAGACTATGAAAATAAAGTCTGTTATTATATAACGCCTGGGTTCACTTGACGAAGGCACAGGATCTCAGGATTATCAAAACACGTATATTTATTTACAACACTTACGGCGATGAACACAGGAAGAATATGGGGTGAAGACAGACATCAACAGAGAGAATCCCAGACAATGACTCAAGGAAACACAGGACTATTAAATACACAGTGGATGATGACAATGATTAGACACGATTGTGAGACACAGGTGGAGATGATTAACATTAACACATAGCGGGAACTGGAACAAAGGAGCACATGGAGAAGGTCACATGATGAAAACACACACGGAAGACTGGGGGCCCTATCATACACCCGGCGCAGTGTGGCGCAAAGCGTGGCGCAGTAGTCTTTTGGTAGTTTCAGCTTGGCGCAAGAGTCGTTTTGAGGCGTTACGTTACGCTCTTTAAATAGCAAATGCATTAGCGCTCATTCTTGCGTCCATAGGCGTTCTGGTCTAAAAAGGAAGGCGTTCTGAGGCGGACCGCTGGCGCGTTGCTATTTTGAGAATCTATAATAGATTTTTCATTAGACCAAAACTAACCCCGTCTAAACTCCGGCGCAGAGTTGCGCCTCGCTTACAAACTGCTTAATACGCACAAGAGAGCAATAGGCAAATATCTTTACATATGAAAAAATTTAAATATTAAGGATATATATATAGTATATAATAAGAATAGATATAGAATATAAATATAAAGGATTAAAATATTACAAAACATATTATTTTCTAGCCTACATAAATATGAAAAACCACTGCTTTTATGTCTTCTTCATCTCGGGAGGCTTTTTCAGTTCATTCATAACAATTTGCTTTTGTATAATGTTATTATTATTAGCAGTATTATTTATTATATCCATATTTGTATTTGTTTTATTAAAAACAAGCTTAGATTTGCCTACCTGTTAGGTTTTAGACCATATAGGGCACAGCATGTGTTTTAGGATATAACTCAGGTTTTAGAGCACATTTTGCTATTATTATTCATTTATTTGTTTGCTGTAAATTAGAACTGAATTTAGAAATAGTTTTGAAACGAATATTTGCGCTTAACAAACAGAAGTATTTATTTATAGACTAATTGATGTCTGTGCGTAAAGGTTTCCCTATCCAAGAACGAAAGTGAAAGTGATCCATTATCTCTCATTCTCACGCAGTAGATGCTCAGTTTAACAGTTTTTTATTAAAAAACTGTTAACTGTGAACTGTTTGCTTCTGAAATGCTCAGTTTTTCCACTTAGACTTACTTTGCGTCCTGTAAATGGCGAATGCGCTCTTGGCGCGGGTCTTAAAGGTAATGGGAGATAAGATTCTAATTGGTTTATTCTCAAAACACACCTATAACTCATTAAGAAAATAAACTCAACCCTTTTAGAACATGCGCCGCGTCCCGTCCTTAAATTAGCAAAAACGTGTCCCTGAAAAGCGTTGGCGCCCTGCGTTTTGCGCTCTGCGCATGGACCGTCAAAATAGAGCCCTGGGTGTGACAAGAACAAGTTAGAAATGGGTTGAGAAGAATTAAAAAGAAATCTGCAGGACCTGAAGGCATCAGTGCTGGAGTTCTTATAGACTGTGCGGATCAAATCTTTAGGGTGGTTCATTACATTTTTCATTTGAGTTTGCAATTAAAAATAGTTGCCATTTTATGGAAGACATCATGTGTAGTACTAGTCCCTAAGAAACCTAACCCTACTGAGTTTTCTCATTACAGACCAATAGTACTAAGCCCAGTCGAAAGTTTTTGAAAGATTGGTTTTAAATTTTATTAGGCAGCTGTTAATTGCTTCTGAGGACAGACTGCACTTTTTATATAAACTGGAATAGGGATAACACAATTATTTTATTTTTAACACAAATCTTGAAGTCATCAGGAAACATCAGGTAATACTGTTAGCATCACATTTTTCAATTGCATTCAACACTATACAGCCTGCACTACTGAAGGCAAAATTAGAAAATGCAGGTTTAAAAAAAGTATGATAAATTGGTTAACTGACTGAATCACAAATGGACCACAGTATGTTAGGATGCATAACTGTGTTGCAAGTAGTAATGAGTAGCACTGGTGTTCCTCAAGGAACAGATTTAGCTCCATATTTATTTACATTCTATACATCAGATTTTCATTACAGCTCCAAAGTTTTCTGATGACTCTGCAATTGTAGGTTACATAAGGCATCATGATGAGAGTGAGTATAGTTTGCTTTTAAAAAGTTTGCTGACTGGTGTAAAACAAATTGTCTTTAGTTAAATACTAATAAGACCAAAGAAATGATTGTTGATTTTAGTAGACATCCACCACAAGCGGTGCCAGTGATTATACAGGAGTCAGCAATTGAGATTGTTTCATCATATCTTTGAAGTGCTAGACACTGTTTAAAAGTGTGTCTGTAGTGTCATGATTCTGTAGTGTCTTCTGTGATTCTGTACGCTGTAACCTGCTGGGGAGGGGGACTGTTGGAGAAGGAGAAAAACAAATTAAATAAGCTTATAAAGAGGGCAGGTTCTGTTGTGGGGTGTGCACTATCCACTATAGAAAAGATTGCACATGATCGAATGCTGGACAAATTTGTCAGTATGATGATCATCCCCTTTTTGATACAGTCCAAGCATCTTTTAATGCAATAAATATGTTTATATATATATATATATATATATATATATATATATATATATATATATATATATATATATATATATATATATATATATATATATATAATCTTATTTTATTTCATCTTTTCTTATTATGGAAAGCTATGCTGTGACATGAATTTCCCTTTGAGGATTAATAAAGTCAAACAAACAAACAAACAAACAAACAAATAAAAAAGTACCCAACAAACACACAACACTTGTAAAAAGGTTGAGGATTTACATTGTTGCTGAAAGTTGTCACAACGGTGTCATAATGTTGACATTAAACGGCCATTAATTTAGGTTGTGCTTAACATGGACGACCATTGTTCAACATTTACTCGTCATCAATGAATCAGTTTAAATTTTAACAGTCTGTTTGTCATCTTATTCAACAACAACCGAGGTGATGTAAGTATTGCTTTATTTCTTCTTGCTAAATAACACATAAGTGTCATTTGTGTCAAGCTCTGATCTGTCCTCTCTTGTTTAATGCTTATTTTGACTTCAGACTGCTGTGGATCCATCACTAAAACTGGATTCTCTGTTGAATTTGTGTCTCTCTGATGGCTTTCTTCGTACCAGCTGAATTCTCCAGTCCAGGGGCCTCATGTACAAAGACTTGCGTTGAATTCATACTAAAACATTTACAGCTTTGTGCGTACGCAGTAAAAAAAATTCTGATGTATGAAACACTGCATATGCCGGATCGCACGCATATTCTCTTTGTACATCCAAATGAATGTGAAACATTCGCGCAACATGCACGAGCGCAAAACCCCACCCTGCCTCCTCCCTCGTATGAATATGCTAATGACTCTACTTTTGGCAAAACCAATTGAAGAAGCAATGGCAAAAGCAAACAAAAAGAGAAACTTTGAACAGAATGTGAATTGGAAGTGCGCCTATCGGAGGTAGACTGGAGAAAGGGGGTGTTATTTGCAAGTTTTACCTTCGGAATTAATAACAAAAAATAATAATAGAGTGGGAGACTGTAGCTGATGAGGTGACGCTGCAAGTTGCGCTTTAATGTTTGGCTGGTCAACTGCATGGTATGGAAACCTTATATACCTGCTAGACATGCAGATGATCTCGTCCCATATAGCTGCCATTGCATGGCTCAAAGATGCTTTGTAGGGTGCAACACACACAAGAAATGCATGTACGCCAGGCATGAAGTTGGAGTGGACCAACGCACATTCTTATGTTCATTTCATCGTTAGTAAATCCGTGACACTCTGCAGCCCAATGGCTCTTTTCTTTATTGACATTGGGCTGGCCCAATCACAAACTCCTATTTTGTGCTCTGTGAGCATGCATCGTGTGTGTGTATTTGTCAAAATAGTCGAGAGTCAGAGAGAAGAAACGGAAGGGAGGCGCAGAGAAATCGTGGGAAACACACTTTCATTTAGTGGTTCTGAAAAGTTCTCCGTTCATTCTAGTACACGGCTAAAAAAGCAAATCACGTGACCACACACTGCAGTGGTTCAGCGGGTGAGCATAAACCCCAGGTGAGAGTATAGTGTATAGAGTATAGTCGGACAGTTCATCAAAGATCTGTTAGATCTCATCTCACTATAGTTGTTAAACGTGATATTGAATTCATCTTGTTGTCTATCTAACAACTCTTATGTTTTTTGAATCACATGTTCTCAGGTATGCACCGTTATGGATTTTTTGGCCGATAACGATGATTATTCAGACTTGCAGGCCGATAGCCGATATGCATAGGCTGATAATTATAAATATTTCAAAATGTTATATTTTTATACAGCAAACTTCATAAAAGCTGAAACTTCGCTCTTTTGAACTGAATAGCCTATACTCAAAGCAAAAAAGCTATGATTTCAAAAATGCAAGGTGATTATAAAGACCTATAATCACCATTTTACAAAAATCTGCATGCAAAAAATACATTATTTCATTTTCTTTATAGCAATTTAACATGCAAATTGACTGTTGAATAAAATTAAAAAGGTTAAATAACAAAATGGGATTTAATCAACAAGCAAGTTAAATATATATTAAACAAAATGAAAATGAAAGAGCTAAGGACTAAAACCAGCTCAAATGTTCTTGAATAAAACGGGTTACAGTAATGTACATATAAACAAATATGTCATGTCCGAAAAAGCCTTTTTTAGAGGTGTTTTGACAGCTCTGAGCAACTGTACAAGTGAAAAGCTAGATACAGAATGTATTATTTTAAAAAATGCAACATAAATTCATCCTATTTGGTGTTTTAGATTCTTTTGAACACATGTAGCATCAACGCTTCTGTGTTCGTTCTTGCTGTCAATCGCTGGAAAAATGATCGATGAAAAGTTTATGATAAACCGCTGTGAGGGCGCAGATTTGCCCTCGGATTTTGATACAAACCTGATCATTGAGCTCTGATGACTTTATGACAAACACAGTGCAGAATATAAAGGCAGAGAATGTGTGGCCCTGTATGCTGGATTCAGTGACCAGTGCACCTTGGCTGTCCCCTGTTGTCGATCTCTGAAGGCTCAAGGCTGTCAGATCTATGTGTGTGTGTGTGTGTGCGCGGTGAAAGCTCTCACGCACGCTCGTTATAATCGATATGAATATTCCGATCAAACTGAATACAATCTTACATCAACAACACATGGGAAGCAATGCGTTGATAATAACAAATAATTATATTAGAATAAAAACCTTCCGTAAAGTTTTTGTTTAGCACGTCACGTGTGCAGGTCAGTTTGGTGTGTGTGTGTGTGTGTGTGTGTGTGTGTGTGTGTGTGAAGCTAAGAGGCAGAGAGGCAGAGACAGAAAAGAGGAGCGTTTTTTCGCAATGAGACCAAGTTACACTGGTCCTCGTTCTTTCACCGGCTGCAATTAAAAGAGTTCACCCCCAAACTTATATTATTCTGCCCTGGAGTAATAAGTAAATCTCCCTGATATCTCTAATACAACAAAGAGACAGAGCAGGAAAGGTTTACACATGTAATATTTTTTTCCTGAGGCGATTTGAAGCAAAGTCAAAAGCAATTATCAGCTTAAAGATATCGGCCTAATTTAGACATCGGATCAATAACAATAATCTTAAAAATAGCATTTATCGGCCGATAACGATATGGCCTCCGATATATAGTGCATCCCTAATATAAATTTATGTAACATACACTGATTCTGCACATTGATTGATTGCTTACCTTTACCGTAAAAATTTATTGTTCGTTATACTGTTATAATGGCCATTATTGATTATTTAAACTGATATCCTGCAAAAGAGACTGGGTAAAATTCGTTCTTTTCAATGAAAAGTAAAGGAGGCGGTTATATTTAATCCCTGTTTTGTTATAAATATGCAGAGTGAAGATGACGCTCATATACATATGTAGCTACACGAGGCTGTTTGGTGTCTGGCAGAGGTGGAAAGTAACAAATTACATTTACTCACGTTACTGTACTTAAGTAGTTTTTTAAAGAATGTGTACTTTTTAGAGTAATTTTTAAAATCTGTAATTTTACTTTTACTTATAGTATAATTTGCCTAAAGTATTGTACTTTGCTACATTTTAAATCATATCCGTTACTGAGTAAAACAATAAATATATGTAATGCAAAAAAAAAAAAAAGACGCGCCTGGAAACTACGTCACTGCAGCGGCAGAGTGAGAAAAGCATGCAGTGAATTTGTCTATTACTGTTGCTGGAGTTGAATGGATATCGCCTGATTTTAGAAAGTTTTCAGCTAAATGCCTGTCAGGCCCAGCTTAAAGGATAACTCTCCCTGAACTGACAACTCTGTCACTTACTAGCCCCTTGCTTGTAATCAGCATGTTTGATTCTGTTTCTTATGTTAAACACAAAAGAAGATATTTTTTAAGAATGCTGAAAAGTTGTATCTATTGATTTCCATAGTAATTTTTCCTGCTAATCATATAAGCTAGTCCTGCTATCATATAAGTTACATAAACATATTCGGAAAGATTTTTATCCCCGAAACAACATGGCCAAAACAGTATTTTGTGATGATGCAACCGCGGAAACACTTCGCTGCACTTGATCCACGATAAATCAATACTTCACGGAAATAAAACAGCGCGCACATGATATTGATGCAGAACGTGATTGATGCAGGAAGACTTTCCCATCTCACGTGCAATTAGAGCTGAAGCAGCGCGTGCGCTGCTCATACTGTAGGTAGTGCAAAAGCAGCGCACAGGTGTTTTACACAGTGTCACCGACTCGTTCCCAGTCATTCCCCTCGCTGGCCAGCAGAGGACATTCATGTCTTTTCTGGTGCACTCAGATGGGTCACACCTGTGATTAAAATGTCATTTTGTTTTTGATTGTCAGCATGATGTAGGGCTACTTATAATAAGATTTACACAATACAGTTATAATGATTTTTATACATGATCAAACTAGTGTGCAGCTTAGCAAAACTGATAAAAAAATAAAAAATGTGTTATGTAGTTCGGGCCCAAACAAATATTTGTTCCATTTTTAATAGTTTAAGTTTATTTGATTGACTATATCAAAATCTGTGGATATTATCGATGCATTTATTGGGTAAAATAAAGTTGCTACCTTTTACCGTAAAATGCTTAGTACACAGCTTATTACACACATGCATATTTAATATTTAAAAGAAAAGATGTTGAATACTTAGATCTCTGTGTGAAGCCTCATCTGGGTCAGTTGGCATTTCTGTGTGTGGTACAGGTGAAGTGGGTAAGCTAAAATTGTCCGTAGTGCATGTGTGTAAATGAGTGTGTATGGGTGTTTCCGAGTGTTGGGTTGCAGCTCGAAGGGCATCCACTGCGTAAAACAAATGCTGCATAAGTTGCCGGTTCATTCCGCTGTGCATGGCGACTCCTGATTAATAAAGGGACTACACCGAAAAGAAAATGAATAAAAGTATTTATAAGCACTGACATACTTTTGAAAATTGAGTCATACTTCTGTTGTTACTTTGGTAAAAGCAAGGGTGTCCGTCCTCGGTCCTGGAGAGTTTAGCTCCAACCCTAATCAAACACACCTGTACCAGCTATAATCAAACTCTTACTAGATATACTGGAAATTTTCTGGCAGGTGTGTTGACGCAAGTTGGAGCTAAACTCAGCAGGACACCGGCCCTCCAGGACCGAGTTTGGACACCCCTGGGCTAAGGTAACCTAAAAGTAATAAAAAGTAGTGTAACACATTTCTGAGACATTAATATTGTAATATAACTAATTACAAAAAAATGACACTAATATATAATATATTATGTTTTGAAAGTTACTTGCCCAACTGTGTTCGTAACATTGTTAATGTTTGTTAGAACCAGGATTAGATATTAGCCCCTTTCACACACGCAGACCTTTCGGGAAAATTACCGGTAATTTTCAAGATATTTACCAGTATCACAGTGTAAAAGGGGCTATTAACGGGGACTTTGAACAAAATTGTCTGTGGACAATTTAGCTAACATAGCCGATGTTGCATTAGAATTTGCTAATTTGTTTAAACTGTTAAATAGTATAATCTAAAATAAATAAAAACAACTATATTTGGGTTATAATGTATATTTTACAATAAAAACTAAATGTAGCATGTCTTGCTGTCATTTGAAACATGCAATTCATAACACATTAGAGGACCTATAGTCTATGCAGAGTGTAAACTTACAGGGCGGTGTTGGTCAATAGTCTTACTGCGCACCACGTTATTGAACTCCCAATATCGCTGATCTCCAATATTAACATGAAAGATTTAAAAAATAAAAGGCATTTTAAAAAAGTTAAATCGCAAATCGCCAACAAATAAAACTGGCCCGTGGAGTTCAGCACCTATATTGCCAGTGAAAGCTGTGTAGTGTGTATTGCCCCCTGTCAACTGCCGCTGGTGAGAGAAAGAGCGCTCGTAAGAGCTCAAAGCCAGCATATAACCAAAAGCAAGATCATATTGTTATAAATATTCCATTAACAATTATCAAAATATTTTTACATTTACATGAAATGTTAACTGGGATTGTGTGATCTGTATAGGCTGTGTGATCTTTAGAGAAGCTGTAAACTGACACACGTGCAATGACGGCAGTGATATTCAGCTCTGACCAGACACTTTATTTAGCCTGTAGGGTTTAGATTTTTACATAATGTTCCATTACTTAAAATTTCTTTTATTTTTTATTTATAGTTTATAAATAAAATGAGCGCTAGCTTGTTTAGATGTGATCATTATGCAAGAATCATATTTCATATTCGGTTTATTCTTCAGTATAGCCTAAAAATTTGTTAATAATGTATTTTATAAATGGATTGTTTATAAGGATTAAGCTATTAGAATATATTACATTAGGCTAATTATTACATTAAGACATTGAAGTCAGGTATAGGAACAACAAATCAAATCCAAATTTGTTACTTTTACTTGAGTAGAAGATTTTATTACTTTTTCCACCTCTGGTGTCTGGTAATCATAACATCAAAATGAAACAAATTTATTTATATTGTGTTTTCATTGTTAAGATAGTGAAACAGCAAGCAGGATGAGGTTAATGAGTTATAAAGTACACTGTTGCCTTTGAAGATTTACCCATGCATTAGCAGGCAGTTTTTGTTATGTTTATTATTGAATATAGGCTAAGTGAATAGTTTATTGAATAAGCTAAATTGGCTGTAGTGTATGAGTACACTATGAGTATGAGTGTGTATGGGTGATTTCCAATATTGGGTTGTGGCTAGAAGGGCATCTGCTGCATAAAACAAATGCTGGAATAGTTGGCAGTTCATTCCGCTGTGGCATCCCCTGATAAATAAGGGACTAAGGCGATGGAAAATAAATGAATGAATAGTTTATTTTTTAGAACTCAACAAATATCTTTATGGACAGTATACAGAAATTAAAATTGAAATTAAATTGAGATTAAAGTTTTAATTTTTTTTTTATATATATATATATATATGGCTTTTGTGTTTTATAAAATAGGAGTTGATAAACCTATTGGACATGCATAGATGGATAGCATTTTGATTGAATGTAGTGAGCCGCTCTGGCCCAAAATGCCAGGGCCGATTTTTAATTTTTTTTCCCCCAGTCCAGCCCTGCTATTAATAATAAATTATATTTTTCTTTTCTTAATAAATAACCTACTGTAAATTTTGTCACACCCACGGCTTGTTCCTGCAGTCCAAATCACCTCTCTTCCTCACCACACCGGTGAACCCTTAGCTGTAATCATCACTAACTATAAATACTCACCTCACTCACTCAGTCTTTGGCAGTAATCAAAGACACAGTTCATTGGGTAAGCTCAATACTTTGGTAATATGTCAACGTAAGAATAGCCAGTTTTCTTAAACAGGTGTGTCTGCATTCGCAGGAGGAGGAGAACATCCTTGGGAGAGCACAGAAGAATCCAGGAGAGAAGCCGAGGAGGACCATGTTTGTGTGTAAGGTCACTCACTTTCTACCACACCATTCATCTGCTTCACATTACCTTTGTTGTTGCTATGTGTGAATAAACACCATTGAATTTTTCTGCTCCTTTATTTTACTTGTGTGACTGTGACAAAATTACAACCATTAGCTTAATCCAATTTATGTGATTTAAAAAAAAAAAATGTATACATTTTTTTATATGAGATTAGTGTTTGCAAAGTGGTTTTAGAATAGAATATGGAATAATCTCAATAATATTTGTAAAGGAAACATTGGTCTTATATGTGCCATTTACATATTTATATTAATTTTACATTTAACAAGTAATATTTACTAAAAAGAATAGATTTTTTAAATTTGATTTTGAGATTTGGCTAAAATAACCCGCACTATAATAATAAATATTGGTGGAATAGGCTTTCCAAGTGGAGAGGCTGAAGACGACAGAGGCACCAGCACAATTGCTTGCATATTATTTATGAAAATAAACCGAAACTCAGCAAAAAAAAGACATGAAAAAATATAAAAGTAGTTAAACCACCTAACGAAAAAAAATTTTTTTTGTTGTAGCCTATTTATAATCTGGAAAGTTGGTTTAAGGCACGTCTTAGGAGATGGTGAAACAGGGACTTTCGCATTAAAATATTTTCTTATTTCCCTCAATGAATTTGTGCTAAGAGGAATAAAACAATATTTCTGATTTTTTTTTCTTGTACTTTTACATTAGAGTATTTTTTTCTCGATAAAATAAATGTGGGACAAAAGTAACAAAGTGATTTTTCTCAAAGCCTTGACAACTTTTCCACCAAAAACTAGAGATTAAGTAGTAGAAAGCGTTTTATTTGTTTAATATAGATAGGCTATGAAGCGCATCTTTGTATCAATAATTAAGAGTGCTCATGAAAGGGATATAAAAAACATGACAGGAAGAGGTAATTTGTTAGAAAATACGAACAATATTATTGTGCTAAAGCATAATGCAAAAACATACATATTACATATGCATCAATAAAGATTAAAAATAACCCAACAAAGCACCAAATATTTTAAACTCAACCATGAGGTTCAATAAATAACTTTTGGGAGTGTGGCATTGTTAGTTGTTCATTGATCAGTTTAGCCATCTAAATAAATATCCTAAACTTTCAGATAAAAAAGTACACGGTGATACAAATAATGCTCCTTAAGGAACAGTTTTGTACCTTTGTAAAAGTTGTACCTTATATGGTACAGAAAATACCTCTTATGATACTGTTGTACTATTTATGATACAATTAAAATGGTGGACAATTGTTCTCATAAAACAAGTATTGGACAACTCCTTATTTATGAAAATATCTATGAAAATAAATATTACTGGAAAGACAAATTTATTTTTTTTACAATTTCCATATTAAAGCATGAATCATCATTTAAAAGCATATGTTTAAAAAAAAACTCAAACATTAATTATTAAGTTTCATAATACAAAATAACTGTTAAAACAAAAGTATACGTATTGTAAACTAATCACTAAAGGCATTTTAATAAACATTCGGTAAACATTTTCCGACAAGTACATTTTCATTTTTGATATCTGCACCTTTTGGCGTTTACTTTCCACTTCGCACACGAGCTGGCAAAAGTCCTGCATATGCAATGTGTTCATGCAGACATTTTACTATTGTAAAGCCAATTAGACATTGTGCAAATCTCATTAAAATAGTTTTGTATATTTCTATTTTATAATTAGTAAATTAAAAAGGTGACGCAGTGGCGCAGTAGGTAGGGTTGTCGCCTCACTTTGCATGTTCTCCCTGCAATCATGTGGGTTTCCTCTGGGTGATCCGGTTTCCCTCACAGTCCAAAGACATGTGGTATATGAATTGGGTAGACTAAATTATCTGTAGTGTGTGTGTGTTGATGTTTCCTAGAGATAGCTGCGGGAGAATGTATCTTTGTAATATTTTGTGAAAAGTGTTTTGAAATGTTTAGCAAAAAAATAGATTTTTTGATTTATGTTAAAGTAATTTTTTATTCTTTATTGTAATAGGAAAAGGTGCATTACCACAAAGAAAATATTTGAAAAATGTTTAAAATGCATTTGATGTTTTGTTTTTGCAGTAAATAAATTGACACATTTTGGATACAGCAAAATGCCTTTAAATAGTTATTTAAGGAACACATTTGACACTTAAGGTACAGTGTCTTGTCGCTGTAGTGGTACCTTCATGGATCAGATTTGTACCATTGATGAAGGTACAATTTTGTATTGGCAGGTTTTAAATACCAAAGATACATTTTGGTTACCTATGGTACAAATAATGTCCTTGAAGGTACAAACTGCAATGGTACAAATTTGTTTCTTTGTCGTAAGGTACAATTCTGTTTTATAAAAAGGTACTGCACCAGTAACAAGGGTTTGTACCTTCTTTGGTACAACATTGTACCATTTTGTCTGAGAATGTACATCAGTTAAAGCTTAAAAATATTAAAACATTAAATATTCATTAAATATCCAAACAAAATACCCTATCGTTTTGTCTGATAAAGTAGTACAATATTTGAAACAGGAGAACAGGAGCGCTTCATTAAAATGTACAGAGCCTTAGCGAAAATAACATTATATATATATATATATATATATATATATATATATATATATATATATATATATATATATATATATATATACAGAAAGCATTGAAATAAAACATAACAAAAAAAAATTAAACAAAAGCTATTTTATCAGGACTTAATCATATGTAAAAAAAATAATAATAATTTAATTAATAAAATTAAAGGCACGTTTGGATGTGGTCAGGAAATTCATATTGGGGACATAGACCCAGACAACAGTCTGTTCTCAGTAAAGAATCAAATATTTTCCAGAATCTATGTCCCACACAATATGGGTAATTAACATAATGTTTGTTTTTTATTCTACTTTTATGTTGGAATCAACATGTACCTGTATCTTACAGTGTATCTTTCTTAAATATCAAATAAATACATAATCAAAATAATGGAAAAAAATGTAAACCTGCATAGGTTAGGCTATGATGTATTCTGTACAGTGGAGTTTGTTGTTTGATGCGCCACCTGGTGGATGTTCTGTGAAGCACAACACATTTGTTTCAGTTCCAAAGAAAATTGACAGAATGCTGCAGCTCAACGATGTTTAATTGCCCTATCTGTACCAGGTATGGATCTTGAATATCTTGAAACCTTGTCCAGAGTTACAGTGGTAACTGGTTGCCTGTTGTTCTTATTTTATGATTGTTCCATGCCTCCTGGAAGAATGCAATGTGCCTTTGAAGCTAGGGCAGATTGGTCCAATACAAAGCAAAAAGATGCTCTTTATTGTCAGGGTTTAATGTGCCATCTACCTCTAGATCCAGGAAAAGACAGGAAAAGTCAAAGACATGCACATAGATATCCCTACACAGTCTCACAATTCTGCAAATATAACACCAATGCATTTTCCTTAAATCAGCGATTCTTAATTCACGTCATGGTGATTACTCCCCATCCCCTATATTTAATGGTATATAACCTATAGTATAGTAATAATGAAAAAATAATTGTATTATTTATAATTGGAGAGTCACGGGGTGCAGTGGGTAGCACGATTGCCTCACAGCAAGTGGGGTACTGGTTAGAGCCTCGGCTGGGTCAGTTTTGCATTTTTGTGTGGATTTTGCATGTTCTCCCGGTGCTCGCGTTGGTTTCCTCCGGGTGCTCCGATTTCCCCCTCAGTCCAAAGACAAGTGGTATAGGTAAATTAAACAAGCTAAATTGGCCATAGTGTATGAGTGTGAATGCAAGAGTGTATGGCCCCCCTGATTATTAAAGGGAAAAAATAAAATTAATAAATTTATTTATAATTAACCTTTGTTTATGGACACTGCGCCCTGTGATGTGGGAGTGTCAGTTTTCCCCCTATTAGACACCATGAAGTAAGCCACATCACCCCTTGTTTCCTGTAGTAAAGGGTAAAAACAGCATTTGTGGGTTGCAAATGCCACAGCCATATCACCCTGCAGCCCAAGACTGGTTACTCACTGAAGCTAAGCAGAGCTGAGCCTGGTCAGTACTTGGATGGGAGACCCTATGGGAAAGCTAGGTTGCTGTTGGAAGTGGCGTTAAAGAGGCCAGCAGGAGGTGCTCAACCTGCAGTCTTTGTGAGTCCTAATTCCCCAGTAAAAAGTGAAGGGGACACTATACTGTCAGTGGGCGTCGTCTTTTGGACGAGACATTAAACCGAGGTCCTGACTCTGTGTTCATTAAAAATCCCATGGTACTTCTCTTAAAGAGTAGGGGTGTAACCCCGTGTCCTGGCCAAAGTCCTTCAATCGTCCCTTACAATCATGGCCTCCCAATCATCCCCATCCACCAAATTGGCCCTCCATCCACCACTCCCACAATCGTTGGTGTGTTGTGAACGTACTGGTGTTGTTGTCCTGTGGCTGCCTTTGCATCATCCATGTGGATGCTGCACATTGGCGGTGGTGTGTAAAGACCCCCCTCATAATTGTTAAGTGCTTTGGGTGTATGGCCATACACAATAAATATATAATGCTTTATAAATTACACAATTACATAACATACAGATTACATTAAATAACATTCTCCCGGCCCTTATCAGATCTCACTCTGAAAGGCAAGCCAAAGCGATTCACAGCTTCTAGGAAACTGTGTATGACAACAAAAGCACTGTTTTTTGGCAGCTTTTAAGTATATATATATATATAAACGACTTATTTTCATTCATTCATTCATTTTTGTGTACAAATGGTGACCAAAAATTTCTAAAATGTTGGTTTTTGGCGCCATAGCGCCACCTATGGTCCGATTTGGCTATTTTTTGTTGAGCATGTAGTGTACCGGAGTACTACCAACTGACCAAGTTTCAGCTCTCTAGGCCTACAGTTTGGTCTGAGCAATAGCAACTTTAGCATAAAAAATAATAATAATAAGAGCAAAAATTAACAAAAACAACAGTGATTCAGCAACAGCCAAAATAGTATTCAAATCCATTTTAATATGGGCGGCTTTTGGTGCTTCACACCTTTTTATTTGTGATTTTTGGTTTCAAGAACAATGTCCAAGATTTAGAATAATAGGTACTTGGAAAATATTTTCTTTATTTAAAAACAATAAAGTATCAAAAGATGACACCACTTAAATCAGATTGCATGTTTTCTTGCACAGCTGGATGTTTAACTAATGAAAAATAATTGTTTGCATTGGTCAGAAACCATGGTTAAGTTAGTTTGACATTTGATGTGCCCTTTATGTTGCTCAAGGCTTGATTTCTCAATAAAAAAAATTAACCACAATTTTACTATTATACAAAATTATAATTATAAATTATACAACTAACCAGTACCAAAATGTTCAGAAAAGCATCCTGATTATTACTAATGATTTTTAGAATTGGCACTTTATTTATTTTTATATACATAAAAAAAAAAACTTTTAATGTAAAAAATTTGTAAAGTGATGATCAGTTAACCTCTAACATCATTTGAGATAAAAGAACCAAATCAACCCTAACATTTTCTAAATATTATTTTCTATGATGCACAAGCTTTGATTTTTACAGTTATGCTTTTGCTGAAAGAAAGAACTTGAAGCTTGGCTTACCAACTTTCATGGATAAGTTGTTTTTTATATACAGCACTGAATTCATATTTTCAGTATATCAAATACATTGTAAACACTTGCATGAAGCACAATTATAGCTTGGAAAAGTTATTTAACCATCTGTGAAATATTACATTATTATCGATTATGCACAATGAAGGGCTTTTTTTAAGTGATGTGTGTTTTTTTCCATAAACAATAGTTTTACTTTAGTTTTGTATTTTTTGTTGTTTAGTAATTCTACTTACTGTTTTACTATACACAAGTTTACCAAGGTGTGTGTGCTTATTTATGTATTTATTTAGTTAGTTAGTTATATTTTACTGTTTTCTGGCATGTATTGCCCTTACAGTCTGACAATGAATTTGTAATATTATAAATATATGATAATTATGTTATAATAATAAAATATAAGTTAAGTACTGTATATAAAAACAAAGGGATAACTGTAAAAGCTTGAGCATCAAAAAACATAATATTTAAAAAATGTTTGAGTTGCTTTGGTTTCTTTATCTCAAATGGTGTTTGAGTAAACTAGTATTACTAATTTTTTTACATTAAACTTTTTTTTTTCATTATCAGATAAATAAAGTGCTAATTCCAAAAACAGAGATTTATTATTTTTTTTAAACATTTTGGTACTGGTTTTGTTGTATAATAGTATGGTTAAATTGTTTGTTTATTTATTTATTTATTTATTTATTTTTAATCGGGAAACTAAGCCTTATGCAACATAAAGTGCACGTGTATGTCTATCTGACATAGTTTTAGCTCAAACTCTAACTGGAACAAAGAATTTATTTGGTTTGAAACCGAATGTCTAATGAATGTCAAACGTCAAACTGACTTTACTCCCGGTCTGCGATTGGCTAAAAAGAATATCCTCCAAAAAAGGATGCGAATCGATTACGAATCGTGTCCTGCCAGGATGTCTCAAAAATACTGCACACAAATTCAAAGGACTCTATGCTAGTGTAAGCATTTTCACATGCACATTAAGTGGTTCATAAACACATCTATTACAATTCATAAATGCATGAGAAAAGTAGTCCCAAAATTTCATATATACATAATTGTGTAAACATTTTTAATGTATTTATGAAAGATGCATATGTGTGAGTAATTGGTGAATATTTTTGCTTTTTACTTTTGAATTCATGGAGTTGCGAATTCATTATGAATTGCACTGTGCATTTTTAAATTTTATGGATGCAAATGTATTATTATTATTATTGAGACTGATCTGGCTCCATAGGTACCACATTGGCAATACTTTCTACTCATGTTCATGCATATTGCTTGTAATTATTGCAGTAAATAATTTGTCTTTATGTTTGGTTTGTCCTCCTGCTTGTTTTTTGGGGGGGAGGGAGGGGTTGCATAAATATTATGTTTGCAGCAGCAGTGTTATAATCTCAGATGGCATGTCTTTGTATATACTAGTAGCAGGTAACAATGCTTGCTCTACCATAATAATCAAACAGCAGCCGTAAGGAGCGCCAATACCAAATACATCAACATTGCCATATTCATATTCATTGCCATACTAAATCCAGAGTGTTCAAGACAAAAATTTATAATATGGCATAAGTGCCTTTTTAACACTTTTATTAGCAATTAAATTGGTCTAAATGATTCACATATATTTATTTAAATAGTTGAACAATTGGTTTTCATTTAAATGTCATAAAATGCCATCTGGACTGGGCATTAAACTGGACTGGCTGTTAAACTGTCATTAGCCTCTGTAATTTCTTCCATCTCTAGAGACTATTTTGTTTCTTCAGAAACAATAGATTTCAAGTGGTGCTCGCTGCAGAGCCATTTGAGGAGAGGTGAGCTCCAGAGAGGGGGAGCTTAAGCTTGAGCTCCACCTTTTTTGCACTTCTTCTACAAGTGATGTCACTGGGGGTAGGGTTAGGGGTGGGGTTGGTGTATGCATTAAAACAGCTTACAGGAGGAGGAGCGACAGCTCATGCCCCCCCTTTCTGGAGCTCACCTCTCCTCAAATGGCTCTGCAGCGAGCACCCTCTCATAGATTTGGAGTCCAAAAAGGCTCAGTATTCAAAGGAATATAATTCTAAAAGAAACATTAAAAAAACATCACGCATCTTAACTGGATCAACTGCAATATTGCCATTTTTATCTTTAATCAAATATTTTTTGTTGGTTTGGCTGACAGGGTTGGATACACTACAAATACACATACTAATATGTGATGACCTTATGTAATGCATTTTTATAATTAAATTGAAATCTTATTAGAAATGTATTTCTAGATATAAATAAAGTTCTTATTACAAACTACAGGTGCATGAATAAAAGACACTCAATTATTTAATTTTCATTGTAAATGTTAAATGGTTTATTTATTAATGCAGCAAATAAGTTCAAATGACAAGTGTTACAAATATAACATGGTCAGATCACAATACAATATCTAATAATTACACATCATTGAAATGGAACTATACAACTATTAATTTTATTAATACTAAAAAACATTCTTGTATGTGGGTCTTAAGGCATGATTTCATAAAGATATGTATGTCTTACCATCCTCATCCAAATGTTAATTATTCAGTACAGAACCATTTTCACAAAGTCCAAATCATTAGAAGTATGTTTACTGAAACATCACATTCTCTCAAAATAATAAGCAAATATTACATGATACCAGAATCGATACAATTACAAAACAAAATAAAAATTTGTTTACTTGAAATTATCATTCATTTTAAGTGCACACAGAAATCATGGATTGCTGTTATAAATTATTAGAATGGAGAATGCAACCTCATCCATTTAGAATTTAAGCAAACATTATTTTCTTCTCTAACATTTTTTTTTTAATAGACAGACTTTTCCCTTTCTTCCCCTTTCTTGCACTAGTTACAATTTGGATCGTAGTGGCTTCAAATACTTGTTGTGGGACTCATGGACCTAAAAGAAAAAATACATTAAAAAAAGACCATTTTAGATTGAACTTATTGTGTTTTATATTCAATTATATTTTAAGAGAGAACACAATTTAGCCCATAGCGGTTATTTAACATAACAAGACTACAATTTTACACACAGCAAATTTATTATTTACACACCTCAGTATGGTTCAGAGGTGACTTCTTGGCCCACTCAAACATGTGCTCATAGACGTTGCCATCATATCGTCCCAGAGAAGAATTAAGCATCTCATCACGGTAGTCAAAAGCATCAACGAGAGCCACTGCATTGGGCCTTATCTCTAAGAGGAGACCCTTCAGCCTCTGTGAAATCTGATCCAGCTGAGAAACACTTAGCAGACCAGCCTGAGAAAGAAGACAAACTGTAAGGTCTGTTTCTATCAAACACTGCTAAATGATGGTCTAAGAAAGTGGTCTTTAAATAATGTACAGAAATCAGCAGGATGTCCCTTAACACCAATGACTCTTATAAAATATCATTAGACACAAATCAAATTTTGAGTAAACAAATGTTTATACATTTAACAGCAAATAAATTTCATGAAAACAAACTCAGTCATTTCATTCATGAGTTGTGGGTACTGTCTGAGTTAAGCAACATTTATGAACTGTCGTACTGTATTGTATTTGGTATTGTATTGTATTGTATTACCTTTAAAAAGTCCCCAGAATTCTGTGCAACTCCATGAAGGGCATAAAGCAGAGCCAAAGTGCTGAGTACTGAGTGGACAGCCTTATCTCCAATCTCACTCAGTTTAGCAGCAAATAGCTTCACAACCACATAATGGCAATGGGCCTGTAAAGGGAGCATATAAATTAAACTCAAACCATGTCCAGAAATATATCAATAGATTTAAAAGTCTCCAGACCAGAACTAGACACCACTTTATTACACTTTATTATACACAAATTTGTCTCACATCAGATGCTCTGACTAGATCAATGGAAGTGTTGTTCCAGGCATCTTCGTTACTCTTGCTGTGCTGTAGCTCCAACTGAAGGTTCTTAGCTGCAACTTCAACTAACCTGTGGACATTAAAAAAAAAGTCACATTGAAAGTTATGTGAGTTAAATGTTTTTAACAGCCCTGTTAAGGCCTTTTTCCACTGAGCAGTACCACTGTTTCCAGTTTCCACTTTTTTGGGTACCCTTTCCAAAGAGTAGAATGCTATCAAAAGGGTGAAGCTAGACTCACCCCCGAATGCTATTGGTTTAGAGAGAATTGTCAATATTGTGTGCAAAAAGCCAGGAGATTCAATATAAATAAAGCGCCTTTTCTAAATACACAACCGGAGCTTTTATAATCCTTGTTCTCTTCTTGACACAAACAGCCACATAACAAGAAAAAGATTATTTGCTGTGTCCTATTGTTGTTTACAAAGCTGTTTAAAAGAGGGAGGGGTTTCACTTTTTCTCTACTTTCTATACGTGCACTCGCCACACGTCTATATTTGAAATATAAAACTTGAGCTCAAAATAATAACTTGCGCGTGATTGAGTGTAGATTATTGATTGATTAATGTTTTAAAGAACTATTTCTAGCCAAGAGCTTTTTGAATCTGGAAATGTCCCAGATTCACATGTCTCTACGAATTTGGTGTGTGATTCATGTTTTTTGTTTATGTTTATCCAGATGGCTAAAAAGCATCATATTCTTTGACATATGATGGCTGATGGGTCATGTTTAGTTAAAGTTGTATGAAAGATGAGACTGAGCTGCTAGAACTACATGTTTATTCATCATTTTCTTCCGAACTACATGTAGGTGACTATTTAACTAGTGTTATAGTAAAATAAACAGTCTATAAACATTTGCATGTATTTTACAAACCTTCAATGTTATGTTTTGCTTGTAGTTATGTGTATGCCAATGTCTGACACCTGAAAACACTGATTAATTGTGATTTATGACTAACAACATTCTCCTTTTTCTGTGCCTCGGCGTGAGCCATCAGAATTGAATTTGAGCCGTTGATAATGTGTGCTTTACCATTATAATAACACCAGTGTGATTGTATGCATGAAAGAGTTGAAGTCACCAAGTTAACAATAATATCACTACAATTTCCATTCATTCATTTTCTTTTCGGCTTAGCCCCTTTATTAATCTGGGGTCGCCACAGCGGAATAAACCGCCAACTTATCCAGCATATGTTTTTTACGCAGCGGATGACCTTCCAGCTGCAACCCATCTCTGGGAAACAACCATTCACACTCATACACTACGAACAATTTAGCCTACCCAATTGACCTATGCCGCATGTCTTTGGACTGTGGGGGAAACCGGATCACCCAGAAGAAACCCACACAGAAACGCCAACTAACCCAACCAAGGCTCGAACCAGTGACCTTCTTGCTGTGAGGTGAAAGCACTACCTACTGCGCCACCCCACTACAATATTCAGATAGCAAAATTATATAGTATCGTCAACTGTCCACCACTCCCACTGCTCTCAGATCCACTGTAAATGCTGCTCTCTGAATCACTGCCCATCTCCCCAGCGTCTGTTTGTTTTGATGGTGTGCAAATTATTATTTTTATGCACGTAATAAAAATCCCCCCTTTTTATGCAAACCTTTCACTGTTTCGCTATTCAACCCTTCCAATTAAACAAAGCTTTCAGACCCACTTTTCTGACTTTTTTCAAACTAGAGGTGTGAAAACACCCTGCTGAGACAGGGGGGTTTATGACCCTTTAAATGTATGTTTTGTGTCATTTTTCTCTAATTCGGAAACTGTAAGGGTCTGTATGTATTCATATTTTATTTGTTTGTTTTATATAATTTCAGATGTTACAGTAGGCTATTTCAATTTAAATCATTGATCTGCAGCTATAATCAAATCGTATGTTCGTACAACGGTTAGTAATTAACATTTGTAATACAGCATTAATTCGTCTTGGGAATGACAGACACAAATCATACAAAGTGGCCTGAGGGAGTCTGAGCCATTTGTCTTGTAGAATAGTGGCCATGTCACCATGTGATGCTGGTGGAGGAAAACGTTTCCTGACTTGTTCCTCCAAAACACCCCAAAGTTGCTTATTAATATTTATGTCTAGTAACTATGCATACCATAGGAGATGTTCACTTTAAAGGGCACATAGTTTACCCCTTTTTTAGGATTTAATATTATGGTTCGTCTGAGTGTGCCAGTTTAAGTTCAGTTTAAAACACACAGTTTAGATTTTTGTTTATCATAATTTCATTAAAAAATGTTATTGTGGGGGCGTGTACACAGGTCTCTGTTTTAGGGGTGTGTCGCTTCACAAGAAAATTAGTTTCGACTGCTCGCCCAATATAACAAGGGGGCGGAGCCAAAAGCTCCTCCGCTTTGTGTTTGGCAACAGACAGGCAGACAGAGAGAAGCAACATGAGTGAGATGACAAGCATTCAGCTGTACATGTAATACTCGGACACAGACCAAACAGAGAGTACAAAATCATTTGTGTCTTTGTATAGTTTTACAGCCAACTGTGTGCTGGTTTAAAGTTCTGAGCTTGTACACTGAGACTAATAACCACGTGCACTGAATTAACTTTGATTGAGGCACCATATGCTCCGCTCAGAGATACGACACGGCACATCAGACACGCACATTCGGATGTTTTTTAAAATGAAACTATTCAGATGGTGCTCTCTGGCATGGCAGGAATATGAAGCGTCCCGAATCGTTGCTGGGCGTCGCTGACAGCCGCTGACTTGAGGCACCGGTGTGTGTGTGTACCCTGATAGAAACCTATGTTTAGAATTCTGAAAATGCATGGCGCTACGATGGTTTCCAGCTGTATTAAGATCACAGGGAGCTTCTGTGACTGTGAGAAATGCAAACCGCTGAAGTTTAAGGTAGACGCAATGAAAAGTACACATGTTTACCTACCTAAAGTTACAAACAATAATACCGATAAGAGTGATCGGAATGTTGTGGTGAATGTTGATCTTGTGTTGAGCACAATGAGCCTTACATCTAAAAACAGAGCAAGGGTGTTCCTTTAGTGAGATCGCTTTGACTCACACACTGAAAATGGCGGATGTGAAACAACAAATTGAGGGTATGGTGATGCGCGCCTGTCAATCAATATTGGTTGGCAGGGGGGCCGCACTCCTTCGTCAAGTTGCGGTTGATCTGAAAACCGCTCCAATTGGTCCCCCGTTTTTATGTTGTTAAATTGAACTTGGACAAAAAAGGACTGGTGTGTTTATATCACCCCAATATGACGTCTATACACTATACCTACACACATGTCTGTCCAAACAGCTTGAAAAGTAGATTTTTCACCATAGGTGCCCTTTAACGTTCATCATACTACCCTGTCACCAGTCTTACTGTGTGTATTGGTGCATTATCACCATGATGCACGACACCGCCTTCAAAATACATTGTTTGAACCATTGAACGGACATGGTCCTCCAGAATGGTTTGGTAGTCCTTGGCCCATCTAACATAAGTATTGGGCCTAGGGAATACTATGATATTGTGGCTCAAACCATCACTGATTCATCCCCATGCCTCACTCTGGGCATACAACAGTCTGGGCGGTACGCTTCTTAGGGACTTCTCGACACCGCAGTTCAGTGAAAGTTGATTCAATAAAAGAATAATATATGTTTCACATCGTCTACAGCCCAAGATTTTCACTGCTGTCACCATTAATACTGACGTTTGCCATTGGCATTAGTGACCAAAGCTTAGGCTATAGCAGCCTGGCCATGTATATTGACCCTGTGCAGCTCCCAACGAACAGTCTTGGTGGAAACAGAAGTTTTTTTTTTTTTTTTTTAATGTTGGATGTGGTTCATCCTTCGTGGTCAATTGACCTTATCCTGCATACCGTGGCTTCTTGATCTACCACAAAGATTTGCTGTCTTGGTTACAGATGTGCCAGTGAGACGTAAACCAACAACTTGTCCTCTTTTGAACTCTGATATGTCACCCATAATGCTGTGTATTGTAATATTTTAAGCAAACTTTGTTATTACGGAGCTAATTTAACCTTCACACTCTGCTCTTACTGGTGGAATGTGCAATCAATGATGATTGGCTACTAGGCTGGTCAAATTTAGACATGAAATCTCCAACATTAAATTGGCCAGTGTTTTAGTTTCACTGTACAGCCCTTGTACTGTATAAAGCATCTGTTTTGTGAAAAGTGCTTCTCATATGATATGTTATATATGCTTTTTTCTAAGTGTTTCAATGTAGCTTCTGGCAACATGTGGTGACGAGCGCCGCAGTTGATATAGTTATGTAAACTGATCGTAACGAACCACGAATGCTTTCCTTACAACAGCACTGCAGTACACATCATCTTTGCCACTTTCTTTCCGTTGAGCGAGTCGAGACATTCCCTTATCAAGTCGATCTCAACATTATATTTGGAGAACCTATAACACTGGGCTGGGATTATGTAGAGACTTTGAAAGCAGTAGTGAAACTGCAATTTCATATGGATGCACTCCTGCAAAGACGTGTTAACTTATCAACACTTACAAATTTGTTTATTTATTAAATGGTTTATTAAATTATTTTTCTTCGGTCCTGTTAGTCTTTTATCTAAAACATTTTATTTGGGTGAGAATGCTTGTATTTTGAGTCTTATTTGTTCAAGGGAGCTAACTATGTCCCTTAAATGTTTTAAGAGGGAATGGTTACTAAGGACTAAAGTGAAATACTAAATGGTAGTCTCGAATTCCTTAAGTCGATCTTTTTTCTTTTTTTTCTCCTTGCAAACCAACTTTTACTAAAGGTACTCTTAACCTTAAACTGAGGGATTTTTTGGTAAAGGACTTTAATTCAAACAAGCCCTGCACTCCTCTGCCACATCACTTGAATCAACATTTATATTGTTGTTTACAATTGTCCTGGGACCTGCTGAATAAAGAATTATTTCCCAAGTCGTTCAAGAATCATTGCTGTAAGTCCATAATGTGTATCTGTTAGTGGTAATACTAAAACTCCTTGAAATATTTTAAACAAAATATTACAATTTTAATTCGCATTAGCCTGGTGGATTTTTTTTATTTATTCATAACTGTGAACGAATATTTTATATTTTTATATACGAATATGTTTAGACCTGATAGTTAATATAAATAAATAAATAATAAGCTTGGCTGGTATAAATGTTAATAGTAGCCTGCTTTGGTAAATTTACATTAAAGGATTATAATCATATGATAAATACACAAACCGCTTTTCAGGGGGTGGGGGGGTCTGTCATGGTGTACAACTTAAGTACTTAGAATTATTTGACAATGTTGTCACTGTTAAGGCAAACGAACAGGAAACTTACTTTTGGTTTATTTGTGTTGATTGCAAGTGACATGACAGGTGCAGGTGTCAATTGTAAATGACGTCACCTGCATAGGAAGCACGGGTGCCTGGGCGTGTAAGCCTGAAGGTGCAAGTACAACTCTGCAGGAAGACTTTTCTCATCAAAAGGGTACCATTTGGCAGTGAAGACACATGCCTTATAAAGGTGACCTATATTGTATGGAACTGAAGTGTACCACTCAGTGGAAATGAGGCATTAATAGCACATTTTACAGCCTGTATTAAAGGGGACCTATTATACAAAAATCACTTTTATATGGTGTTTATAAAAGTTGTGTGGCTGCAGTGTGTGAAAACAGCCAGTTTATAATTGTAAAAATCAGATTATTTTGCTATTGTGCCAGAGTCTGGGCACCTGAGGCTCCACCCGCTTCTGAAAAAGCTCACTTGCATTTAAAGAGACAAATACAAAACAAGCATGCTTTTTGGCTCATACCCTAAAAATAGCTATTACAACAAGATATAAAAATATTTTCTGTTGGGTTATGTGCACTCAAACATCATATACACACTCTGGGGACATCAAAGATTTATGTTCTTAAAAGAGGCATCATTATATGTTTTTCTTACTTTGCAGCTCTGAACTTGTATGCCTCGACAAGGCTGACCAGGTCATTAATATTGACAACAGTAGGCCGGGAAGACACAGAATGGGGCTGTATCCTGCTCTGAGATTCGTTCAGGTAAGACACAATGCCAGTCAACTGTTGTCCTGCCCGTGCTTGCTTGTAGCTCTTCACCAAATACCTAATAAAATAGTGAACAAATAATAATAATATTATTAATTAAACATAAAAAAAATGTTGTACAAACAGCCAGTTCACTGAAATATAAGGAAATAATCTTGCTGAAGATTTTGGTTACTTTTAATTGTAACTTTCAGCTATTTAAACAATGTTAAAAACACTGCACCTACACATAATTGCACAACTAGACAAATAACTGTAAATCTGACAAATAAATCAAATACTTTCTGAAAAAAGTTGCTTTTGTTGGTATGGATAACTTTTTAACCAAAAAGATAACTAGGTTATTTAAAAGCCTGTGAAAAAAACATGAAAACTTCTGAGGTAAAGTAAATTTCATTTTAAGTAGTTCACAAAGAACTAAGTAGTTCTGTTGCTGGTTGAAAATAGGAGAAAGGTGAAGAAAACATGTTCCTGTAACCAAATTATAACCAAACTATAACCAAATTCTGTTCATACAAAGGTTAGTAATTAACATTTGTAATATAGCATCAATTTGTCTTGGGAATGACAGATATAAGTCATGCAGAGTGGCCTGAGGGTTGTTGGGCCATTTTTCTTGCAAAATAGTGATAATCGAGTATTGATGATCATGATAATTATCATTATTGCAACTGAACTGTTGTTTTAAAAATTAATTAACTTAAATAGATCACAATCTAAAACGATAAAAAGCAAAAAAAAGTTTTACCTAGCTGTCTGCAGCATCATAACCGTATTCTCTCCCTCATAAGTGCAGGTTGGCGTAAAAGTGACGTAGATGTCAGGTAAACTGCTGCAGCGGGAGTAGCCATGACCACCACATGACATACGACATACCTCAATGCCAGTATTTGCTGCCCAGGTGGTAAAAGCTTTCAGACCAGCTGACAAGGCATGCAGCTATTAAAGAAAATAAAAAGGGATTTCAAACAAAATCACTTTAATTAAGTTAAAAGTTGTTACATGCAAAAATGTACAGTTGAAGTCAGAATTATTACCCCCCATCCCATCCCCACCCCCCCCCCCCCCCCCCCCCCTCCAAAAAAAAAAAAAACAGGACAACGTTAAATGTAAAATATAAAATATATTGCAGTGTCTTGAAAAAGATCTAGTCAAATTTTACTTGCTGTCATCATGGCAAAGTTAAAATAAATCAGTTATTAGAGATGAGGAATTGCAACTATCAGGTTTAGAAATGTGTTGAAAAAAATCTCTCCGTTAAAGAGAAATTGGGAAACAAATAAACAGGGAGGCTAATTATTCTGACTTCAACTGTATATTGAATAGAGAAAAAAAATATTTTGACAACATATTTCTGCATACCTCTGGAAGCTCACTGAAGTCACCCAGACTGATGTCTCCTGAGATGCGATGGTATGTTTTATTCATGTACTGCCCCACAAAGTGAAAGGCATATGCAGTAGCCAAAAGAGGAAATAGTTTATACTGCTGGGTTTGATAGTCCAAGATCTGTGGCTCAGGTTCACTAGAAAAAAAATATGAAAAGGAACAAAATAAAAAAATGACAAATTTATATATATATATATATATATATATATATATATATATATATATAAGTAAAAAGTGCATATGAGAGTGCAAGGAGGAAAGACATGAGAGAGAAAAGAGAGTCCTACCCTGGGCGTAGTTCAGACTGATGTCGGACTGCACTGTAGCGAATGGCAATAGTGCAGGATTTGGAGAGAGCTCGTGCTGACTCTCCCACTATCATGGAGCGAATAAACACCATGGTGCCATATGTGAGTTTATCACTAGGAGGCTTCACATATGTACCATCCGGTTCAACCTATAAAAGCACACACGCCACATAAAGTACAGTTATTACCCACATGACATATACACATAGCACATTAAGCCATTTTATATGCCATTTTTCTAGTGGACACAGATTACAGGATTCTTAATAGGCAGTGGTGCCATTAATCAAGTAGAATTTTGATTTGATATTACTGGGATGTATATATATATATATATATATATATATATATATATATATATATATATATATATATATATATATATATATATATAGTTATATATAGTTATATATAGTTTTATATATATATATATATATATATATATATATATATATATATATATATATAAACACTTTACAATAAGGTAAATAGTTAATGTTAGGTAATGCATTTAACTAACATGAACAAGCAATGAAAAAATATTTATAGGAGTATTTATTCATCGTTGTAAATATTAATGACAGTAACATTTTTCTTTGTTGGTAACCTAAATCAGTACTTTAAATGTCAATGAGCACAACTTTCAATTTAAATAATACTTTAGTAAATGTTGAACTACGATTAATAAATGGTGTGCATGCATTAATTCTTGAACTACCATTAATTAATGAAACCTTACTGTAAAGTGATTAATAAATAAATGCAATGTAAATACTGAATTCCATTTCATAAAATTGTTTTCTAAATTCTGAAATTTTACTTATTTCCAGATTGTTTTTCCTTTTTGGTTATTAAGAGTGGGGCTGATTAAAGTTGATCCTGGATTTTGCTTAAAGACAAAATAATAATAATAATAATAATAATAATAATAATAATAAATTACTGCAAATATTTTTGTAGATTGCTGCAGACAAGATCTGCTCACCTGGGCATACTTCATAAGCATATTCTCTCGTGGAATTCTAACATTTTCCAGTTTCAAATAGCCATTATCCACCTCATCAAAACCAAATTTGGGCCCAATATCACCAACGACCACACCTGTTCAAACATAGTATATCTGAAGAAACAACTGTAGAGAAATACATTCTGTACGAACATTAAATACATAAAAATTAATAGTATTATATAACTGCATTAATTTAGTTAAACTTATATATATATATATATATATTTACATTATATAAAAATTACCATGGCAGCCAGCATGACTACTGCAGAATATAATTGTTGGGTGTAAAAATAAAAAATTAAAAACTGTCACGCTTACTGTATATTTAGAAATATGACTAGAAAGAGTGTGTTTTTTGCTCTTAAGTACAATGTACCACAAAATTGTGATAAGGCTAAACACTTGTTCCATAAACTAGTGAATGTGTAATCGCAGTCCATCAAAACAATATTATTGCTATTTTATTACCTCTAATCGAAAACAACCTCACAGACATGGACAATTCTGTCCCTCTTTATCATATCTCTTTAACATATGTCTTTACAAAATTGGGGATTTGTATCAGCTCTAAAGTTCTTTACCTGGAAGTGGCATGTGTGTCTTCATACAGCGAATGGGTGTGATGAAAGCATGCAGGCCATGACACTTGCCCTGCGTGTACAGCTGAGCCAGGACTATAGCATGGTTTGAGGTTTTACCCACTTAAAAAAAAAAAAAAAAAAAAAAAAAAAAAAAGTAAGTAAGTAAATAAATATTTTATAAACTAAAAATAAAAACCTTGATTAAGGCTTACTCACATCCACCTGGCCACCATTTAATTGAGGAGATTGTTGGACTGTTCAAAACGAACTCTTGGGTGGAAGGGTCATATGTGGCAGTGGTTTCAAGAGCACGGATGTGTGTACCTAGAAGGATACAACATCAAAACACATAGACAACTGGTACTACGAATATAATTACAAATACTTAAATAAATAAAGGTAATTTGTGAATTTTTAATTCAGCTGTGATGTCAAATACTACCCCATTACTTAAATATCTGAGACTGAGCAAACTTATAAACAAGCATTAATCCCCTTAGTGGTTCAGTACATTACAATATTCATAATCTATTAATGCAAACAGTATAATAAGGGTAACCCTTAAAGGTGTTTGACAGCACAAAAATGGATGGCAACCAATACCCAGTCATTCTGTCTTTCTCTCTCTCTCTCTCTCTCCCTTTAAATTACATGTGAACATTACTGAAAACTTTTTGGTTTTATAAAAAATAAATAAAAAACTGATTGCTGTCCCAATGTTGTTTGAACAAAATGTTTATTTTGAAGAATAAATGTAAAATATATATATACAAAAACAGTTGCCTAGCCTTTGTGGATTTCACAGCCTGTATACAACAGTCTGTGGAATTAATATTAAATCAAATGCAAAACAAATGCTATAACTGTTGAAATAGTCCCACAATGCATTGTACTTGTAGGCTGCTTAACTTTTACCTTTCTTAATTTTTACAGTTCTGCCCAATGAACAACACTCTCTTCCACCTTGAATGGAGCAAGAATTGAAGCCACTGGCTACCACAGCACAATGCATGATATGAAATAACTTCATTGGACTTTTTCTAACTACTTACAATTAATACACCATGGTCCAAATAACACAGTAAAGGAAGATTATGCAACACTCCAACTTTAATCTCTACAAAAATTGCCCAACACCATATAAGACTACATGAAACCCAGTGCCTGTCTACAGTAGTATAATAATATGTGTGCAGATAGGTGCCAGATTTGTTACCGTGCCCCATCTCAGTCTGTGCGTAGGTGCCAATAATCTCCAAGTTCCATGCAGGCATGAAGAAAGTTTCAAGTTGTGCAGGTGAAGACTGGTTCAATAGCGTTGGCAGGAACATCCCCAAGTGTAGGTCAAGGGGCTCTGGACGCCCTCGATGAACACAGCTTTAATAGGGCGGGAATCAAAGTGAGCGGAATATTTAAAAAAAAAAAAAAAAAGTAATTAAAAATAGAGAGGGGAAAAGAAAAGCAGAAAAAAGATACCGAAAGAACAAATTAGTGAGTGTTAAATACGAATAGACAGAATGAGTTGATCAAGATTGTGAGTATGTATTAATAAAATTTATATGGATGGGATTAGGCGGTTCATTCCACTGTGGCGACCCCAGATTAATAAAGGAACTAAGCCGAAAAGAAATTGAATGAATGAATGGATGGGATTAAATTTGAGGAACAGAGAATGACAAAAGTTCATGCATATAATGACTAAATTAGAGATAGAAATAATTTATTAGCTGCATAAAACATGTGCCAATTACAGTATAATCAATCTCAAAGAATTTACTCAACAGAAACATTATTAATGTGTTTACTCATTGTATGAATATGATTTTCTATGATTGTTTCAGTAGAGGCATACATTAAAAAGAGGTATCCATTCTCCAAAAAGCATTTTTGTTTTAGAGTGCGAGGCCAAAAATTTAGGACCTACTAAGATAGTGCTGGACATTTACGTCTTTTCATTCTTAACATTTGAAAATTCTAAATGTTCACTTGATCAAATGTTGTGAGAGAAAGACAGATAAATTACCCGTTAGCCATAACTGACACATTTACTCCCTTGCATTAATGACAAGATTGCACAATGATGCCATTATTCTCTCAGTGCCTACTGCTTCGGCTTCTTTCCTTCAAACCCACTGTCCTACATTTCCACTTATTAGGGTTTTGAAAATGTGTAGATTCCATTTACAATACAAAACACAATCAATGATAACTGGAAAATTAAAGACTTCATGAAAAGACAAACACAAAACTGCAAAACCACAAGTTATTAAGATAATCAAGAAGCAGTTAAAGACCTAAAGCTATTTAATGTTTGAATGCAGATAAGGTCAGGTTTTAAAAAGTGTTCTAATGTATACAGAATTAAATGGAGAATCACCTTGAATGCAGAGACCCCTAAATCAATCTGAGACTATGACCATACTGAGCTGTCAACACCTACAAGAGTGACACCTTAATATACAAATGTATATTTCTGAACCAAAAAGGACAATACTTTTTTGCTTATTACTAATATTTAAAAGTACATTTCAAATAATTGTTCAGGAGAGAAGAACTGACCGTGCCCCAGCTCTGTCTGAGCATAGGTGCCTAACATATGGAATGACTCAGCTAAGGGGATCCATTTTTTGCGTTGTTCAGCAGTACACTGGCTTTTTAAGGTGGGTATGAACATGACATTATGGACACCTAGGGGCTCTTGAAATACACCCCTCACAACACTGCAGAATGGAACAGACAAATGTAGTAAACATACATGAAGATACACATTGTACTTTAGAGGGTTTTATAAAAAGTCTTTTTATGTTAATAGAAACCAGATGTTTAATCCCAATTAGCTGTACTCCTAATACTTTTCATTATGCTAAATGTGTATTTAAAGTTTAGTTTTTAGGAATGTCTGAATCACCAAAAATGTATCAGTTTTATTTGTTTCAGCTAATTTAATCTGAGAATAGGAGTGGAGATGATAAACATTTTACTTCCCTTTGACACACTTTTAATCTGAGACCTTTGCCCTGGCTGTCTCTGCAAACACTGTAACTTTTGCTTGCAAATTGTAGCTAACATTCATATGCAACTCACAAACATATTTTACAACACTGATTTTGAAAATTTCATAAAAATTGTGTTGTTTTGGTGATTCATTGCATTAACCAATACATGAGGTGTAATTTAATTGTAGAGATGTTGGGACAAAGGTAACACAAACACCAAGATATTTGCTATTAAAAAAAAACATATATTTGTATTATATTTATTTTATATTTGACTTTTTTTTTAAATATAATACAAAGACCTCAAAAAAAGAACTGTAGTGTATGTTTATTTTTTTCAGTTAAAGAGCCCATATTATACATGAAATAAGGTCATATCTTGGTTGTAAGGGTCTCCAACAACAGTCTAATATGCATGCAAGGTCAAAAAACACTTTCATGGTCTTATAATCTGCATTTATTTTTATCTAATTATCCCAGCGACTCCTGTATGAATCGTCCAGTGATTCATTTGTTCCCAAACCCCTCCTTAGCGCGGAGCTAATCTGCGCTGATTGGACCGATGACAGTCTGTCGCGATTGGTCGACTGCCTTCAGTCAGAGAGGGAAATGGCCAATAGCTAATCAGCAATTTAAAAAGTAATCACAGTTCATACACGCTCGATAGTGTAGGCGTGGACTTTAGCTGCCACACTATGGCGAGTGGATAGTGCCACGGATAACCGAACGAAGGAGACAGTCGTGTACTCGCCATACCACACACACACAAAAACACACACACACCTCCGGATGACAACGCTCCCGCTTCAGCCCGCACCCGCCAGGTTTTAGCCTGAGAACCCGCTCCGTTTTCTGCCCGCCGCGCCCGGTCCCGCTAGAGCGGAGAACACAACCAAATATCACCCACCACCCACACACACACAGCACAAAGTACACAAAGCTCGTTCGTTCGTTCGCTCTCTCTCTCGCTCTCTCTCTCTCTCTCTCTCCCCGCGCCAGATTTCTGCGGCGCGGGAATACATTTCCGAATAAATCGCGGGAGCAGAACTCTAGCACGGAGCTCCATAAACAAACAGCACGCGTCGCGTTTTTAACGTGACTTTGCACGCGATAAGATAATATATCCAGTTAACCTGATACAGTACACGCGGTTACAAGTAACAAATCACAACTAAATACATTTGCAAGCTAGAGTAAACGAGGCAACAACTTTAACCGCACATACTTACACTTGAGAAATGTAGGAAGAAACCCATCCTGACGTCCATCAGTTACTCTTTACGGATCCTTCCTTTAACAAACTCAGATGAAGTATTCTTTGTAGCATGTAGCTTCCAGAAGTTTCCAACTGCTTGGTTATAATGCTGATGTTTCATCTTTGGGTAGAGACTCAATATATCCATCTGCAGTGTGACTTCAATCGACCGGCATGTTTGTGTGCGTGTGTTTGTGGGTGTGCGTGTGTTTGTGGGTGTGTGTGTGTGTGTGTGTGTCTGGGTTACTGCGTCAGAGGGCGGGGCCTCAGGTTTGAAATCTCCCGGGTTTGCGCGTGCACGTGAAAAACTTTGTTTCGTTCGTACGTCATGGCGAAACACCTAATGAGTCGGTATCAAGGCGACTCGTTTGAAGCACTATGATTCGACTCTTTTATAGATGAATCAACAGTTTTAAACACTGTATTCTTACAGATTTAAGCCTTAGCTGGATACTTCACTTCACTTAGAGCTGTGTTACACACTACATGGAGGGGAATTTTCAAAAACCCATAATATGGGCTCTTTAATTCTTATCTCAGTGTTTTCTGTCCTCTAAACTTCTCTCAACTATCCATATTCTATAACTTCTATAACTATAAGTTTCTTTAACCATGACAATTTTGCTTACGTCTTGTAGGAGTAGATCTCTTCTGGATCAGAGATACCATATTCCCTAAGTTTCAGAATCATCTGTGCACTCTTCCGCACTGCTGCATCATATCGCTCACTTCGAGAGAGAAAGTTTAGGTCTTCATGTTGGAAATCTGGATCTCCAATAACCAGAGACTCTAGAAAAAAACAAACAAAACAAAAAAACAGATGATGGGTGTTTTTTTTTTTTTTTTTTTTTTTACTTTTTAGCTTGATATCTTGATCTTGTACAGAAATGGGCCAACTAATTCAATATATATAAAAGGCGCTCTGACTTCAAGGTAAATATTTATATTATCAGTTTAATTTTTAAGAGCTCCACAAACTGTAAATTTGCAAGGGTACATTATATTACTAAAGAAATACATTAAATTAACATACATATACCTGAACTTAATCATGTCAATAGGTTAACCTATGCACACAAATGACCGGAAAATACGTTTACAATCAAATAGGTTATTTAAGTTATTAAATAGCAACGTTAAAACACTTTTGCAGCTGACCTATTTCTCTCCTTCTATTTGTCTTTTCCGCTCCACCATCCAGCACGTTTGTAAGAATCTCCAGGTTAAAAGACGCATTTTCACGTTCACGGCTAATATCAGGATTCATGACTATTCAGTTAAACTTTCTTTCGAGCTACGTGCCTTCTGCTTTGTGTCCTTTTTTCTTTTTTTGTTATATAACGTTTCAACTCTGGCTTAGTTGGGTTTGTTACTTCCTGGAAGGGTGGTAACATTTGACGTCAATTGTGTGTTGACCAATAGAAGCGCTTATTACTCAGTGGGCGTGGCATTGGTGCGCTTAACCACTGTTGTAACAGTAGGCTCGTTTAAGATGACAAATTCCGAGAATGTAGGGTTGAATTGACACAGCATGCATTCGGTGTTGAGTAAGGTTCGACTGATAAGTGGGAGTATTCTATCTATTAATCTCATAAATGTTGTTACCAATAAAATTATTCCAAGTCCGAGTAACACTATACATGCAATAGAGCAGAATATAGATCAGGTGTTTGTGGTTGGGTTTCTTGGAATGTGGATGGTAAATAAGTGGTGGTTCATTACACTGTGACAAACCAGGGAACATTAAAACTGACATTAATTAAATGTAAACAAATGTTGTCATTTCTGGTATTTACAATTTAGATTTAATCCAAGTAGAGCAATGTAAACAGCAAACATTGTAATCTATGCTTGGTCGGTTCAAATAATGTAGTGTAAAAAAACTGAAACATCAATATCTGTGCATTGCACCATTACAGTTTTTCTCAGTTGTTTTAGTTCATTTCTCAGATCAGAATCGAATTTTTCAAAACTACCTGTTCAATCTTCACATCATTGTGTCACTTGTGCACATCAAAAAAGCAATTTCTCATTCCTTTGAACAAGTTGCAAATGCTTTTGTACATTTTTGCTAATGGTTATATGCAGTTCTCTGATGTTTCCTACATTTTCAATTGCTTATGTCATGTTGATCAAAATGTATTATTTTGGCCTCTGTTGCATAGTCTCACCGCCACAACATTAACAGATTTTTCAGTCGCTTTGGTGCATTTGCCACAACACTATTTACATTTGCACAACAGTTAATGCATTTCTCAATACAATTAGGTAGTTAAATGGCTTTGTTTTCATTATGACAGTTTACTCTGTACATTTTTTCTAATGCAAAAGAGTCAGATTTTGGTGACACTTCCTGAAAATGCTCAAGACAGCAATATATATTATTTGCACAGCCATTTGAAAACTAAAGTAAAATTAGACATCACTGCATTTACCGTTTTTCTGAGTGGCTTTGGTGCATTTCTCACAACACTATTTACATTTGCACAACAGTTAATGCATTTCTCAAAACAATTCATCATTTGTGCACATTATAGTAGCAGTTTCTCATTCCTTCCAACAGATTGCAAATGCTTCTGGACATGCAATAATTGCTTTCATACAACTCTCTGCTGTTTATAACATTATCATTCACTTATGTCATGTCAGTCAAAATTAACTAAACTTGTGAAGGCTGAATAAGTCAGTCCATATAAAACTAATAGTCCTCATTTCAAAGTAATCTTTTTTTTTTTTCCTGGAAATGTCTTTTAAATTGAACAATTTCATAAATGATTTACAGACCTGTGTATGTTGTAGGTTCAGTTCCAATATGCACTGCAATATTGTTTAGAATTGTGCATAGCGCTACCCAAAGGAAGTTTATATTTGTTGTAAATAATGTGTATTTATTCTTTTGCACAATGCTTTAAATAAATTAGAATTGCAAAGAGCAAATGCTGTAAAAATGTGAAACACATATTCAGTGTCGTACTCAAATATCTCACTAAATGCAGTGGTCTATCTTTACTGTATTTTCAAATGGCTGTGCAAATAGTATACAGTGCTGTCTTGAGCATTTTCAGGAAGCGTCACCAAAATCTGACTTTTTTTGCATTGGAAAAAATGTTCAGAGTAAACTGTCTTAATGAAAACATGAAAAAGCCATCTGACTATCTTGTTCATAAACAATGGTGTCAGATCTTTTTATCTTGAAGACACTGACACTTTTATTGATATGAATACTTGCTTTTGAGGAATGAGCTTTCCATTTTAAGCAAGTGACACGCTTTTGGAGGTTATCAACTAGGTTTTGCCGTTTGTACTAATTGTTTTGAGAAATGCATTAACTGTTGTGCAAATGGCGAGGCAGTGGCGCAGTAGGTAGTGCTGTCGCCTCACAGCAAGAAGGTCGCTGGTTTGAACCTCGGCTCAGTTGGCGTTTCTGTGTGGAGTTTGCATGTTCTCCTTGCCTTCGCGTGGGTTTCCTCCGGGTGCTGCGGTTTCCTCCACAGTCCAAAGACATGTGGTACAGGTGAATTGGGTAGGCTAAATTGTCCGTAGTGTATGAGTGTGTGTAAATGTGTTTGTGGATGTTTCCCAGAGATGGGTTGCGGCTGGAAAGGCATCTGTTGCGTAAAAACTTGCTGGATAAGTTGGTGGTTCAGTCCACTGTGGTGACCCCGGATTATTAAGGGACTAAGCAGACAAGAAAATGAATGAATGAATGTTGTGCAAATTTAAATAGTGTTGTGAGAAATGCACCAAAGTCACTGAGAAAAACTGTTGTGAAGTATCTGGGTACAAGACACTGAATATGTATGATTTACATTTTTACTGCATAAACTCTTTACAATTCCAATTTATTTACAGCGTTGTGCAAAAGAATAAATACACCCTTGTTTACAGCAAACATAAACTCCCTTCAGGTAGAGCTATGCACAACTGTGAACATTATTGCAGTACATATTGGAACATAACCTACAACATACATAGATCTGTAAATCATTAATGAAATTGTTCAATCTAGGAGACATTTTCTGGAAAAAAAAAAATTTTTTTTTTAGAAAATTAGCTTGACAGATTTTGACAACTAGTTTAACATTTTTGTATGGAATGACTCAAGTAATGAAATTAGGACTATTAGTTTTATATGGAATGACTTTTCAGCATTCACAAGTTTAGTTAATTTTGCCTGACATGACATAAACAAACGATAATGTTATAAAACAGCAGAGAGTTGTATGAAAGCAATTAATGCATGTCCACAGGTATTTGCAATTTGTTGGAAGCAATGAGAAACTGCTACTATGATGTGTACAAATGACTAATTGTTTTGAGAAATGCATTAACTATTGTGCAAATGTAAATAGGGTTGTGAGAAATGCACTAAAGTGACTGAGAAAAACTTTAATATTGTTCATGGCATAAGTCTTTACATGCAAAATGGCTGAACAAGTTGTCATAATATTTTGCATTTTTCTATCCATTTTTATTAGACTTTTTTCTAACTCAGTCTACAATTGGTAAATTTCTCCCACATAAATCTTGACTTTTCTAATGAAGGTCTAAAAGGAGGTTGTCCTATGTTCACATTTCTATTTTTTTTTTCTATGCAGTGCTGCACTTTCTGTGTCACAGTGACATGAGCAACAAATTATAGTACAAACAGAAAAAAATGCCATCGTTTACACCAGAACACCCCTTCAAAGTACACTGTTGTATTGACAACATGACTGAGTAATTTGACTGTCTTATTCATACACAATGACACAAGGACAAAATGACGTAATTCTAACGGCACTGACCTATTTATTGATACAGAAATGTAGTTTTTAGAGATGAACTATGGATTTTGAGCAACAGACTGGCTTTTGCAGGTAATCCATGGTGTTTTGCTATATGTGTATTGTTTTAAGAAATGCACTTAATGTTTTGCAAATTTCAATTCTGATATGAGAAATGAACCAAATTGTCTGAGAAGAACTGCGGAACAACAACTATGTGGTTAAATCAAACGTTTCAAACTAATTTTTAAATGTTTTTTTTAGTGTGATATGTATATAAATGATTTTATAGTGAAAATAACCCTTCCAATTCCCTTTAAGAGTCAGTTGATTTGAGCCACCATGGCACATTTGCTGTTTACATGTCGGACTTTGTAAGTGGAAAAAGTGAACGCTTCACTAGCAAGAAAACAGTTAAACAGATCATCTGCAGCAAGGATAAAGAATGACCGTCCTCCAATCGGCCTTTACTTTCACTTTCTCTCTTTCGTGGATAAGGAAACGTGTTGTATGCACAAACATCCATTAGCCTACATAATTATTTTCATTTTCATTTGTTGTTAAGCGCAAAGATTTGTTTTAAAACTATTTCTGAATTCCGTTCTAATTTCCACAAACAGATAAATGAACAATAATAACGTAGTGTGGTCAAAATACTGAGTTATATCCAAACACACGTTCTATGCACCATATGTTCTATGCACCAAATCTAAGCTTGTTTTAAATAAAACAAATATCAATATGCATATAATAAATACTACTACTAAAAATAATAACAACATTTTACAAAAGCAAGTTGTCGTAAATAAACTGAAAAAAAGCCCTCGAGATGAAAAAGGCATGGAAGCAGTGGTTTTTATATAGAAAGTTATCATTTTTGTAATATTTTAAACCTTACATTTTTTAAATTTCATTTTAAGATCTCGAAGCACAAGTGTTCCAAAACATTTTTGTACAGACTATGTACTGCAATCAGCTCCATGAATGATTTAAATAATATATTTCATATATATATATATATATATATATATATATATATATATATATATATATATATATATATATATATATATATATATATATTATAATCCTATCAATAATTTTCTAATTATTTAATAAAATAGTTATTTAACTCAATTTGTCAAGAAATATATATATATATATATATATATATATATATATATATATATATATATATATATATATATATATATATATATATATATATATATATATATATATATATATATATATATATATACCTTGCTCTTTAAAGGAAACTTTTAAAGTGTAGCTTGCTTATTTTAGGAATGTCCTTTTGTTCAATCTTTTTGGATTAAAGTTTTTTTTTAAATGCTTCATTATCTAAAATAATCTTAATCATTTTAAGAGTTAAGTTTAAGACTTAATCAAAACAATTGTTTTGAGGTTTACACTAATATATATTGGAAAGTTTATATCTATAAATGTAAATAAATGCAAACCCCTTTTTAGCATATTCAAACAAGAAGTATTAGTCTAAAGAGGGATGTTTTAATTGTTTAGAATTTGTCCTTATTGCTTTGTATTTACTATTCATTTTTATGTTTATATTACCATTTCGTTTCCCCTTCTCTCATGCGCTTGTTATTTATTTCATAATACTCTTATTGTGTAAAATGAACTAATTTGACTGTATTCTTTTTTATTTGTACTGTAAATCTTTTGTTGTATTAAAAAAATTAAAAATGATGATGACGCCAAGTGATCGGTTATCATGACTGCCGCAACCTTGAGCCCTTGAACTGTCCGGCTTGAGGGCTCCGTTTTCAACTCCGCCCCCGCCTGCACTCGGCTAATCTCGTTGATTAACGGCTGCCTTTTTTTCATGCCTTGCTCTGCCCATCACTATTGAAATCCGTGTGCATATACCCCATTCAAATAATTATTGCGATATTTGCCCACAAATCTTTGAAGTTTTATGCCAACTGTCATTAAAATATGCAAGAATGAGAACTGCTATTCTACTCCAATCCAGTAGATGTCGGAATACGCACATTCAGGTTGGTTTGCCAACCACCAAAGAAGATCTGCTTTTCTTTTGATTTTACAAGCGAAAATGTTACCTCCACCGGCCGTATATCACTTTCCTTCTGAGATCAGCACATTGAAAGATGGAGCATCAGTTCGAACATTTGGCAGGTCCGTCTATTGTGGATTTCAAAGTTGTTGTAGGTACAGTTTAATCGCACTTACTTTATTCAACGGTATAATCTAGTTGAATTATTGTGTAAAAGTAGATCTTACTTTCAGGTATATTTCTAAATGTTGCATTGTAAAACTCATGACATTATGATTTGCTTTTTAAAATATATGTTCTTAAGGCAATTTTAGTGAAAAAAAAATAAATGACATTGATTTGTGTTAACCAAAATTTAAAATTCAGTTATCCTTTTTCTCATGCTTGACCTCCATAATAGAAAAAAAAAACATAAAATATGAAAGTCAATGCTGACAGGTTCCCCACTTTCTGCAAAATATCTTCTTTTCTGTTAAACAGAACCCATCGCAGCATTTGGACAATTATTTGGACTCAATAGTGAAATAAAACTACTTTTTTCACTATTATAGCTGCCTTTAGGAAAACAGCACAGTGAAAATAAAAACAATGTCCACTCGTTCCCTGTAATTCAATATTAGCTAGATATATAATCTTTTGGAATAAAACGAGGAGTCAAAAGCTGCATTTAATCTCTTGCTTTTCTGACTTGCATTACTGACATGCTGCGAACAGTGAAAAGGTTTATCGCATTACTTCAGCAGAAAATGACTCCTCCTTCATTTAAATTCTATTCAAGTGTATTTGTAGTATTGTTCCAAAGCAGCTTTATAAATGGTTCATGTTATTACATTATAGTAAAAATCAGCTAGTTAAAGTTGCTTGAAAGGTGTAAAAAGTTAAAGGTGCAATAGAGGATTGTCTTCAGAAAAATTTTTTGTTGTACTGGTTAAAGTCTCATTTACATTCCGATTGATTAAAGTAAATGATGTAAATAATCATGTGATTTCTCTATTTTAGCCTAAAAGCCTGATAAACTGTTGTTGTGCAATGAAAAATAGCATTACTAACCGATGAGCAAACATGCATGGACAGTGCTTCTACATAATTCACAGAAAGAGCAGTCAGAAAGGCGAAACTGATGGATTTGTGCTGAATATTAGCATCTTTGACTCTTAAGTATGTACAGTAGCTATAAATGTCAGTGTGTTTGCGTTCTCTTTATCCAGTTTCTATTCTAATTTGCAGTTAAGTGGAATAAATAAATAAATTGAAATGCAAGTTAAAGTATAAATAGCAGAAGTGAAAGGATAGATTTTCCCTTTGAGCAAATATTAGTATATATATAAGTACTGTATATTGATCGCAAGTGCTCAGTATTTGATCACATCTCGGTTTTGTTCTGTTGATATGTAATTTCAAATATCCGTAGCTTGAAACAGATGGAAATATGATTGCTATTAGTATGACTACTATGGCAAGGGCTCAAGTGGAGCAGTGCTCATAATATCAAGCGGGATAAAAATAGAAAAAGACAACTGAGAAACATAACCTGCTCTGTATTTTTGTTGGCAACACAATTTAGATCTTTTTAGGGTAAGAGGTGTGCGAGTTATTGCCGCCTATCACTGAATGTGAATGTTTAAAGCAAAAGCAACTTAACTCCACTGCTTTTGCTTTAGGCCCCTCCACAGCTTGATCCACGCTGGCATTTCTCCTCTTGGGTTTTAGGTTTTGAAAAGGAAAAAAACTTCACCACCCTGTCCAATCTTTAAGGAAACTGGGTATCAGATTTGCACAATCCATATGCACAACGCTTTAGCTTGTTGCCCTCCCTCTAAAGCTTGACAGAGCCTCTGCGCGTAGCTAAGCCATGATTGGTGGGTGGCAGTTTTTGGATGTGGCTTAGCGAAGGGTAAATTAGTGCAATGAAATATAGCATTACAGACTGACGAGGAAACACACATGGACAGTGCTTCTACATAACTCATTCATAGACAGAAAAGGCGAGAAGGGGGAAATTTATGGATTTGTGCCAAATATCAGCATCATTTATCCATAACAATGACAGTAACTTTAACTGTCAGCATGTTTGAGTGCTTTTTAAACAGTTCTATTCTAATTTGCAGTTAAATGAAATAAATAAATTTAAATGAAAATCAAAATATAAAAAAACAGAAGTGAACAAAGATTTTCCATACCAGAAAATATTAATCCGACATCAAATATAAAAGCAGACACTAACGTGCTTTAACATCATCACCAATGACTAAATCTCAAAAGACAGACAAAAACATCTGTGAATTGTAGTTCTGACATGGGCATGGGGGTTATAAATTACTGAGAAACAGCTGCGGGTTAAGTATATTGATCGCAAGGGCTCAGTTTGTGATCATATCTGTTTTGTTCTGTTGAAATGCAATCCAAATATTCATAGCTTGAAACAGATGGAAATATCACTGGATTGTGTTCGCTTTTACAGCTGTTGCTTAAACGGAGCAATGCCCATAAAATAGAGCAAAAAAAAAAAACAAGACAGCTGTGAAACATAACCTGCTTTGTATTTTTGTATGAACACAGTTTAGATTATTTTAGGGTAAGAGGTTTTTGAGTTATTGCTATCTATCACTTATGTGTCAGTAATATCAAAAACAAAACCAACTTAATCCCGCTCTTTTAGCGCCTCTCACAGAGCTTGATCCATGCTGGCATTTTTCCCCTTAGGTTTTAGATTTTGGAAAGGGAAAAAAATTCCACCACCCTGTCCAAACTTTTAGGATATCAGGTATCAAATTTACGCACAACGCTTTGGCTTGTTTCCCTCGCTCAAAAGCTTGACAGACTTCCTGCGTGTAGCTACGGTTGCAAAGCCACGATTGGTGTGTGGCGGTTTCCGGGTGTGGCTTAGCAAAGGTTTAATTGTAAAACTTTACTGTTGTAAATATAATCCACACCAGCTAGTGTTAAAGTAACATTTTCAAAAGTGTTAACAATTTATCACTGACTCGAGTTAAATATTTTTTTCTTGTTTTATCAGTAATTATTCATACACTTTATAAATTCAATACATACTATGCTAGTCATGCATTATAAAACATTTAAACCTAATTATTGTTGGTTCAGAGCTAATTAGTGGTATAATAAGCAAATATAAAACAACAGTATTTCACATTTCATTTTTAGTGAAAAACTAAATTCCATGCATGTTGATGTGTAAAACATGTAAAGCATTATCCCTTGTAGTCATACAGAATATTTTGTTTTTAGAAAGGAATTAAAACACTGCCTAAACAGAGGAAAAGCATAAAAACATATGTATTCACATTTGGTCCATTTGCATTTTGAATGTTACAAGGTTTAATGTCATCAGCATCATAGCCTGAAAGTATCACAATGCACATTTATCAGCACTGCAACAAGCTTTCAACCACATAATAGACATTTTCACCCTATACAACAAAATTGATAATTTTACAGAACACTGGCAGCTCATGTTTGATCTCTGTGCATATTGCAAGCTTATGTTCAGTACCATCAAGTGTAGGCCAACTGAGCAATTGTCTTTTTGTATTGTGATTTGTAAATCATTAACCAAGTCTTCACTCAGACAAATAAAGAGAAAGTTCATTGCTCCAAATAATTTTCGCTGTATCCCAAAGCAATGTTATAGGCATTGTTTAAAAATTAAAAAATATTGTGCACTTAAGAGAGCAGAAGCACTTCAAACTTGTCATCTACAGCAATGTAGTACCATGGATAGAATATATGATTAATGATTTTGGCTTTTCCTAAGCTTCTCATGAATGCTGAAACACGACTACAAAGTGAAAACCAAAAACAAGTTACTCTTTTCATTTTAGTCTTTTAAAACATTTTATAGGTCAAAAAAAAGTTGGTAAATTGTATTCAACGCTTGAAAAATATTCCTAAGCAATGTTATTTAACAATGTTTTCAATGTAACCCCAAACACTAAACTACACTACTTTATCGTATGTAATCATTTCTCACTTTATTTAAAACTTCAGGGCAAATGTTTAATTAAGAATGTATAATTATTAATTATAATATTAGAAACACTTTTCAAACACTAATGATTAAAGGTCCAACATAAAATCGATGCTAAAAATACAAAATGTAAACATTGTACTTTAAAGATTTCAAGTTTGGGCTGCACGGTGGCGCAATAGGTAGCACATTCACCTCACAGCAAGAAGGTCACTGGTTTGAGCTTCGGCTGGGTCAGTGGCGTTTCCGTGTGGAGTTTGCATTTTCTCTGTGGGTCTTCTCCGGGTGGTCTGGTTTTCCAGAGTTAAAGTTAGCGGTTCATTCAATTGTGGCGACCCCAGATTAATAAAGGGACTAAGCTGAAAAGAAAATGAATGAGATTTTAACTTTCTCGCAATGCTGTTATTTGTCTGCCTGCATCCACATTAAGCAGTGTAATAGTGTCCTCATGAATTCTGAAAAAGTATTAATGTAAACAATATATTATCTGACACCACTAAATAAATGACAGAGCATGATAAATGAAACATTAATTGTTTTGTTTTGTACATAGGAAAAATCATACTCAAGTAAAAGTACCATTACTTGGCTAAAATGTTGTGCGAGTAGAGTAAAAGTAGCTGTTGTAAATATTACACAAAGTATAAGTAAAAAGTAGCCGTTTCAAAAGTATTCGTGAGTAGTGGGTATTATGCTGTAAAAAAGCTGATGCATTTACATGTAATTTGTACATGTGTGTGTAAATGTAACATTCTGTAGTGCATTTAGTTATTGCTCAGCAGACACTTAACATCATAAGATGTAATATTAGGTTAGATTTAGGTTGTGATGTCAGCTGACCAAAATTCAATGTCTATACAGCGTCTACGGACAATGGTATTTTGATGTCCAATAATGATGTCAAATTACGCTGATATTTGGTTAATTTTTGGTTGTGTTTGAAAGTGATCAAAACCCAATGTCAAGCCAACATCTTAAACCAACGTCATACTGATGTCAAATACTGACATTTATTCATCAGGCAACAAAAATCTAGTATCTTATAGACGTCATAGTGGTAACATTCACACAACGTCAAGCTGTAACATCATTAGATGTTGATATTTGGTTGATTTTAGGTTGGACGTTGGACATTGAGGTTGGCCTGATGTTGGGTTCTGATGTCAACCCCATTTTCATTTCCAAACAAAATGCAAGGGCCCCACGACGATAGAGTACGATGTCAGTCTGACGTCATAACGCCATTTCGGTCATCATACAGTAAACATCCGTCATCTTCTTATCGTTCACATCCATCTAAACAGTCTCTTGGACACTTTTAATGCTTCCAAATAGTTTGCTCCTATTATAAATCCCCCATGTCTAGAGGTAGTTCATACTGAGGCGATTTACCTTCTATGTGCGATTTGATTGGACAGGAATCACAAGACTTTTTTTAATCCCTAAAGACAAGAAAAAATAAAGTAGTGACTGCAGGGTGAAGGAAAATAGTGGGGTAAAAGTACCGATACAGCACTAAAATTGTACTCAAGGGAAAGTAAAAGTAGGCATTTTTAAAACCTCCTAGTAAATTACAATTTATGAGAAAAAATATATAGGATATAGATTGTCACATTGCATAAACATAGAATGTGGTAATGATTTAAATGAGAGTTTAATTAACTTCAAGTGTGTGTGTGGGTGTGTGTGTGTGCACATACAGTATATATATATATATATATATATATATATATATATATATATATATATATATTTATATTTATATTTATATATATATATATATATATATATATATATATATATATATATATATATATATATATATATATATATATGTGTGTTTGTAAAAAATTTTGCTTAGCCCTCCTTAACATTTAGCAAGCAACTAAGACAGTCCAGTCTATTGACATTATCGAGGGACAATAGCCGTATTTCCACTGTCGGGCCAGTGCGAGCCAGGGCTTATATTGGGCCGGGCTGGGCCAATCGCCCAGTAGGTTGTCGCGTTTCCACTGTCGGGCTAGTAGCTGCAGTTGCAAAGTCACGCAAACCCCGCCCCCAGAACGTCCCCTTAATCAAAAGTCACACAACCCGCCCACTTCAGCGGGAATCAGGCAGATAAAGCACACCATCACGAAATCATTAAAATGAAGACAACCCAAACAAACCAACAAACGAAATGTTTCTGTACAGCATTACATTATATGCCTATACGCACATACCTGTGTGTTCTCATTCATCATCTTCATTTACTCGCCGACTCACCGCATCGTGGATGGAATAGTCTTGCCACAAACGGAGCAAACGCACCCATCCATAATATAAAACTACAGAAATTCTCTGTTAATAGCTCAGTAGAAAATGTATTTTATAACATCCTCATTTAGATTGACGCTGTCAAACATTCAGCCCAAATGCTTCGGCGAGAGCTCAAACATGTTACTTTTTCCCTATAGGCTATATCTTAATAGGTGATTCCCCTTTATTTAAAGATGTTGCATATTATTCTGTGATCTAAAGGTAAGTGTTAAGTTAAGCAAGTAATAAAATATAGCCTATATTCTGTTGCGCTCAGCAGCTTTTGACTAATAAGGCTCTACATGTAGGCTATCTAAAATGTGATTTTTAAATTTTACCACGTCATATAAAAGCATAAACACTTGTTTGAGGACACAGAACACATTTAGTATTTGCAGTTTTCTCTGGTGCGCTTAAAGAGGCACTGCGCAGTCAGGACTGCGTGACAGAAAAAAAGGTTGCCTAGCTTCTGCTTTCACTCACCCATAAATGCTCTGTTTGCCTGATTTGATTAATATCATTGTATCTGTGAAGGAGCTCTTTTTTGCTCGGTCTCACACACACATACAGGCATCTAAACGCACACAAACACACCTTTTAAACTTGACAAAAACTCTCGACAACCTTTACTGTCTGCTCTGTCTTTAATATGGCAAAAAGACCCCAGCCTATAAGGCTATATGTTTTCTTTCCCTTATTTATTTGTTTATTTGTTTGGCGAATGTACTCCTGTGCGATCAGAAAAGTGTCTGCCTCCCCTTTCACTCCGCCCCGAAGTCCCAGCTGGCCCTCTTTGACCCAAGGTAAAAGGCCGGCCGCTGGCCCCGAGAAAGCCCCGCTTTGGCCCGATTAGGCCCCGGTACATCAAAGGCCAAAGACTATAGACTTCTTACCGCTGGATAGCCTGTTGAAGCAAAAGGAATTGTTTTATACTGAAACTTTCCTTCTAAAAGCGCTTCCTTGGTCTTATCCATATTTCTTTGCACGCTAAACACGCGCAGGGTTGGAGCAAGCAGAACTGGCGCTCTAGGTGAACGCCCTCAACCTAATTGTGAAAAAGAAAGTGACGCAGATGAAAGTGAGGACCGGGAGGGAGGGTGTGGGTGTTGTGGATGAAAGTGAGGACCGGGGGGTTCGTTCACTATTCTGCCACCCAAAGCGGCCGCCTAGGTCCGCAGGAAAACAGGAAATTAAAAAAACTGCATTTGCATTAATTGCGCAATTTTTTTTTAAAGCATTAAATTTTGTAAAATAATCGCATGCGTTAACATGCTAATTTTGACAGCCCTAATTGATTTATTTATTTATTTATTTATACAACCGTTCTGCCTGCTTCTTAAATCTTATTGGCTGATAACCGTGCGATATTCTGCAATAAGACACTACAAATTAAAAAATATTCCTGCTGTTAGGCAACATAATGTACTTTTGAGACTTTTTTTATTCAAGAATGTAGTTGTTTAAATTGCAACTATGTACTTCATTTATAAGGATTGTGACTATTTTAAAATATTTATTATTACTGAGAGACAGCGTGGCGGCGGCCATTAGCCAGCCATACTGAGCTGACCAAAGACGGTTGATGTTGTCTATCCACATGCCGTTCAAAGTCACTTAAATCACCCTTCTTCCCCATTCTAATGATTGATTTGAACCGCAGCAGATCATTTTGATTGTCTACATGCCTTATATATATATATATATATATATATATATATATATATATATATATATATATATATATATATATATATATATATATATATATAAATATAAATTTAACTTTTTGACAGTGTGTTGTTTCATCTCTTTATGACAAGTTGATTAGTTCTTTGTGTTTTCATATTAATGAAAATTATGTTCTTATAAAATGGATTTCTACTTTTAAACATAATAAATGTTTTTTTTATCAACATGAAATGATCTGTTGAAAGCAGCAGTTGTTTTGAGTTAGAATGCCAAATGTTTTACTTCTGTTCAAATTTTACATTGAAGGGTGCATTGTCCACCAGCGATTATAGTTTTATGTATTTAGTTTAATTACAATCTAATTATTGGAATTTAAATTTAATTATTCTGATTACACTATAATTACTGGTATTATAGTATTTAACCCTTTAAGGTGCACTCCTTGAAAATATTTTTTTGGCCCATGCTTGCATTTGATAATATACTGAAACAGCTCTGATAGTATTAAGCAATTAAAACAAAAATGTTAGCCTATGTATAAAAGGTCGACCAGGTGGATACGATGGCTATTAAAGGGATCTAAATACTGGAATTTAAATACATTGACAAGAATTTATCAGGAATAAAAAATAAATAAATAAAATTAGACCAAAAGTCTAAAAGTCTGCCATTAATCAAATTTTGCAGATGCAGGATCATATTCTCTCTCTTCTGTTTTTATTTTATTCATTTTTTTATTTTATACCTTTTTGTTTTATTCATTCATTTATTCATTCATTCATTTTCTTGTCGGCTTAGTCCCTTTATTAATCCGGGGTCGCCACAGCGGAATGAACCGCCAACTTATCCAGCAAGTTTTTACGCAGCGGATGCCCTTCCAGCCGCAACCCATGTCTGGGAAACATCCACCCACACATTTACACAAACACTCAAACTATGGACAATTAAGCCTGCACCGCATGTCTTTGGACTGTGGGGGAAACCGGAGCACCCGGAGGAAACCCACGCGAATGCAGGGAGAACATGCAAACTTCACACAGAAACGCCAACTGAGCCGAGGCTCGAACCAACGACCTTCTTGCTGTGAGGCAACAGCACTACCTACTACGCCACTGCCTCGCCCCTTTTTGTTTTATTATCATTTTATTAGAACGTTGCATTTGGGTCAGTGTTCTTTAATTGTTTGACTTTCCTCATTGTTTGCATATGTTTATAAAATGTGTCCATCTTTCCATCTAGACTTACAAGTTACAAGCCAGATTGTTCCCAAGCCATTCTGAAAGATCAGCAATCTTCTGCACAGTGCCATGTCTCAGTACAGACAACACTTGTTGAACCTTTCCAGCCTATACTTGGAGCTCAGTATTTTGTTCTTGGTGAAATCGAAAGGACTAATGGTGAGTTTGGGTAAGACATTTATATAAACTGGCTGCTGTCGGCATTAAATATGGAAGCTTTTTTGTAATTTTGTTTAGAATGGTATTAGGTTGGTTGCTTTAACCAGTTTTTAATGTTGCTTCTGATTCCAGGATTAAGTGGAGTTATACTGCGTGCACGTTCTTTGGCTTGTGTTGAGGCAATAGACCTCAGACTAATGCAAGAAGCCATTGTGGAACAGAGATCTTTCTTTACATCGAGGTCTGAGTTGAATGTACAAGGCAATTTGTAACAGTCAAGGTGACAATCAGGTTTGAACTGCTTGTTGTTTTTGTCAAACCCCTCTAAAGCAAAAAATTGTTAAATTTTTAAAGATGCAAATAATTAAACTTTTTTTTAATGCTTTTTTTGTGTCCAATAGTAAAAACAAATCCATCTTCTTCCAGTAATAAAAGAGGAAAGCCAGAGCTGTTTCATTAAATGTGTGTGTGTGTGTGTGTGTGTGTGTGTGTGTGTGTGTGTGTGTGTGTGTGTGTGTGTGTGTGTGTGTGTGTGTGTGTGTGTGTTTTAAACTCCAACTTTTAAAGCTAAAAGGGTATAGTGTTACAGTGCTGTTATGTCTGAAAAGATAGCACCTTTGGGACTGTGAATTGAAGCATCTGCTGATTAACTATAATCTTGAGATTAATCTAGATTTATCTCATTCAGAAGGCATTCAGAATATTTTTGCTACCTGAATAATATTTAAATTCTTTTTCATATGTAAAGATATTTGCGTATTGCTCTACATCTTGTGTGTATTATGCAGTGTGTAAGCGAGGCGCACAACTAACTCGCTCTGTGCTGGACTTTAGACCAGCTTTGTTCTGGTCTAAAGAACAGACTATTATAGTTTCTTAAAATAGCAACGCGCCTTTTTTAGATCAGAACCCCTATGGGCCCCTATGAGTGCAATTGCATTTGCTATTTAAACAGCGTGGCGCAAAAGGTCAAAACGACTCTTACCAATTTGTAGTTTTTTTTTATCATTTTTGTCGTTTTGTCTATTGTTATAGATGACTATAGCTATTTTTCACTACAATTTTATTCCTTTCTCAATTGACAACTGACAATTAAGTCATGAGGATGTACCTGTTAATATACTGTCCCTTGCTGTTTTTGTCTGCCCAGTGCTCAACCAACAGGGTATAGCTAGTGTGTTTCAGCCAATGATAAACTTCCAGTCAAAGCTTAATGTGACAAATTTCAATTTCGTAAGGTTAATTTTACAGCATTGATGTTGTAATGTAATTACAATACATCCAGTCAAATAGACTTAAGCTTTCATTTAGTTGTTTAAGCGTAAAATGAGATGAAAAACTGTGTAACTGTTAGCGCCATCAGGATCAGCAGGCGAGCGCAGGAACTCTTGAAAATACTGGGATAAAATCAACTGTCATATTTTCAAAGATATGGTGGGGGAAATGGAATTTTATGCAGTGCTTCTTATCTGGTCTGAGACCCACTTTATATTGTATATCTATCAGGCAATGAAGATTACTATTACTAATATATATATATATATATATATATATATATATATATATATATATATATATATATATATATATATATGTGTGTGTGTGTGTGTGTGTGTGTGTGTGTGTGTGTGTGTGTGTGTGTGTATGTATATAAATATCTATGTGTGTGTGTCTATATACGTGTGTGTGTATATATGTATATGTGTGTATATATATGTATGTATATATATGTATAAATATGTATATTTATATATATATAGATGTGTATAAATATGTGTGTGTACATATACGTGTATGTATATATATATATATATATGTATGTGTGTGTGTGTGTGTATATATATGTGTATATATGTATATATATATATGTGTGTATGTATATATATATATGTGTGTATGTATTTATATATATATATATATATATATATATATATATATATATATATATATATATATATATATATATATATATATATATATATATATATATATGTGTGTGTATATATGTATGTATGTATATATGTATATATATGTACCTTCCGGATATAAGTATTTCTGTAAACCTCGCTGTACCGGTAAAGGGGAAGGTCTTGCACTAATTTACCATGACTGTTTTAAGACCTGTCCGATACAGATAGCTGAGCCTACATCTTTTGAAGTGTTGGCTGTACTACTTAAAGGTCCGACTCCTACTGTTCTAGTTATAGTCTATAGACCACCAAAGGTATCTGCATTGAATATCTTTTTTAATGAGCTTTCTGCTATTTTAACACATGTGTGTACTGTATCTCCGAACATTATGTTGATGGGAGATTTTAATATTCATTTTGATAACACTGCCAACACTCAGTATAATGATTTCAAACTGGTCCTGGACAGTGCTGACCTTATGCAGTATGTCCACTTTCCAACACACTCTAAGGGGCATATTCTTGATCTAGTATGTTGTTCTGGTGTTGTCCCTAATAATATATCTTCAACTGATCACTTAATCTCAGATCATAAATCTGTATTTTTTAATGTTTCTCTTTCTTTGGGAAGAGTTAAACCTCCACGCTCTGTCTCATTTCGAAATATTAAGAACATTGACCATCATGTCCTGGAAGGAATGATTGATTATTCTGTAAACCAGTGTCTGTCCACTTCTACTTCTGACTTGGTAAATTTTTATAACAATAGCCTGTCTCAAATATTAGACACTGTGGCTCCTCTAAGAACCCGCATTGTATCTTATACCAATCCCTCTCCATGGTTTACTCCTGAACTTCGTCATCAAAAAGCTCTAGGTCGTCGCCTGGAGAGACTCTGGAATAAAACTGGTCTAGAAGTCCATAAGCAGATGTATTCTGAGCATCTTGCTTCTTACAAGGCTGAAATAGAAAGAGCAAAATCAACATTCTACTCAAATCTCATCACCAGTGGACACTCAAATACAAGAACTTTGTTCAGTACTGTTGCCAAATTGTTGAAACCACATGATTCTGTTTCCCTTGATCCTACTCAGTGTGTTCCCTACTCTAAATTTCTCCATGCTAAGACTGATCATATTCATCATGAATTGCTTAATTCTGTTTTGATTGCTCCCAATTATCAGTATGATTATAGCCATATTAGCGGGTCACTAAGTATTCTCTCTAATTTTGAACTGCCCTCAGTTGATTTTATTACTAGGGAGATCATGAAGTCTAAGACCTCTACCTGCTCACTTGATCCCCTACCTACTGTTTTAGTTAAGTCTTGCATTAATTCACTATCCTCTTTTATTACATCTATAGTGTGTTCTTCACTATCAACTGCTACTGTTCCTTCATCTTTAAAAATGGCCTCTATCACTCCAATACTCAAAAAGACTGGGGCTGATACTAATGACCTAAACAATTTTAGGCCAATTGCAAACCTTCCGTTTGTTTCAAAAATACTGGAAAGAACAGTAGCAGCTCAACTTCACTCACATCTGCTTACTAATAACATCTATGAGCACTTTCAATCTGGGTTTCGCCCTAAACACAGCACAGAAACAGCCCTCACTAAGGTTGTAAATGATCTTCTTTTAGCTGCTGATTCTGGTTACCTGTCCATACTTATTCTTTTAGATATTACTGTGGCTTTCGATACTATTAGTCATTCACTATTATTGGAACGACTGGCTTCTATCGGAATAGCTGACAACGCACTTTGCTGGTTCTCTTCCTATTTAAGTGACAGAAAACAGTTTGTGCAGATAAAGAATAGACGCTCCGATCCTGTTTCAGTCCTTCATGGTGTTCCTCAAGGGTCAGTATTGGGGCCACTTTTATTTATTATTTATATCCTACCTTTAGGTCATATATTTCGTTCTTTTGGCATACATTTTCATTTTTATGCAGACGATACACAAGTTTATATCTCTACAAAACCTACAACATCGCACCCCCCTTCTGACCTTACCAAATGTCTAAATGAGATTAATAAATGGATGACTAATCATTTCTTAAAGTTAAATGCCAGTAAAACCGAAGCCCTCTTGGTTGGCTCAAAATCAGTTTTATCCAAAGCTCAATCTTTTACCCTGTTTGTTGATAACTCCCCAGTCAATTTCTCAACCCACGTGAAAAGTCTTGGGGTTATACTGGATGGCATGCTCTCATTTAGTTCTCAAATTAGTAATATCTCACGTTCTGCCTTTTTTCATTTGCGTAACATTGCAAGACTTCGCCCTTCACTATCTCAACAAAGTACTGAAGTGCTTGTTCATGCTTTGGTTACATCACGGATTGATTACTGTAACTCGCTTCTCTCTGGTATTCCTGATAAACAACTTCATAGACTACAGTTGATTCAGAATTCAGCGGCTAGGATAGTTACCTGCTCGCGTACTTCTGATCACATAACTCCAATTCTCTTTCACCTGCACTGGCTTCCTGTTCACTATCGTATACAATACAAAATCCTCCTCTTAACTTACAAAGCTCTTCATAACCTGGCCCCTCACTATCTTTCTGATCTTCTTCAATTGTACGCTCCTTCACGCTCACTGAGATCATCTTCTGCTGAACTGTTATCTGTCCCACACTTTAAGATGAAGTCATTTGGAGGCAGGGCTTTTAGTTGTACAGCACCAAAGTTATGGAATTCCCTGCCTTTGCACATTCGCCAGATGGACTCTGTTTCTAATTTTAAATCTCAGATAAAGACGTTTTTGTTTAGGATAGCTTTTAATGATTTGCTGGTTTAATTTTATGCTGATTGTCATTTTTACTGCTTGTATTTTTATGATGTACTTGTAATCTGCTGTAAGGTGTCCTTCAGTGCTTTGAAAGGCGCCTAAAAATAAAAGGTATTATATATATATATATATATATATATATATATATATATATATATATATATATATATATATATATATATATATATATATATATATATATATATATATATATATATATATGTGTGTATGTGTGTATATATATATATGTATATATATATATATATATATATATATGTATATATATATATATATATATATATATGTATATGTATATATATATATATATATATATATATATATATATATATTTATGTATATATATATATTTATGTATATATATATATATATATATATATATATATATATATATATATATATATATATATATATATATATATATATTTATATTTATATATATATATATATATATTTATATTTATATTATATATACTGGGAAAACAGCGGCTCAAGTTAATGCGTAATTTTACATTTAAAATATTTAAATATTTAAGTATAATAAAATAAGTAATATAATGTGTGATGTTTATACATTTTTTTCTAAACTTTTTAACACGTTTATCAGTTTTAATAGATTTAACAGTGCACTTTTGTGTATGCCTTTTTTTCTTGATCAAGTGAAAGAGTTTGATATAACATTTAGAAGGTAAGCAGTACTAAATTTAAGTTTTAGAAAGAATAATAATCCCATTAATCTGATTACAATACATGTCTAAGTTCAATAAATTTAAGCTAATTATTTATTGTTCTGTGTGCGACTAAAAAGTAGGCAATATCTATGTTTCCATCCAAATATATTACATAAATTTATGTGCAAAACTGGAATATTGTATAAAAGACGTGTGAATAAAGCAGCGTTTCCATCCAACGAGTCAAAGAGAACAAAATCATCACTTCCTGATTAACTGGTGCCAAATATCAACAGAGAGAGTAATATCCGGTACCATGTGTCAAACAGTTTGATTGATGACTGCCACGCCCCTTTTAGGGCGGGGCTTCCGGTGTAAACCCCGCCCCTTTCCGTTAATTAGATTCTTATCAGTTGAGTTAAATTAATAATTCCGGTAATCAGATTCTTATCAGTTGAATTAAATTAATAATTCCGGTAATTAGATTCTTATCATTTTAATTAAATTAATAATTCCGTTAATTAGATTCTTATCAATTGAATAAAATTAATAATTCCGTTATTATTACATTAAAATGAGATATTTTAATATTATGAAATAGATTTTAATGAAATAAATAATATCAACCGTTATTAAATCTATATTATTTTTTCTAACTATTTACAGTACAGGCATAGACACTTTTCAGAACAAGCAATAGGTCATTTATACCGCTAGACTTTGAATGCACCAATTAACACTTGGCCAATCTTGCGACTTTACTTTAAGTTAATATTTTTGTATGTAAACCTGATCCTGTAAATTTAATCCAAAATTTAAAAATGACTAGGTTGGGTTATGAAACGCCAAGCAGTTTATTTTTTCTTTAGAAATGCTTGTAGAATTGAAAATCTACTTAGTTACATTAAAACATTTTACTTGTTTAACACAAAATAATAAGTTCACTTAAGCTGAAAAACGTTTTATTTCAAGCACATATACACTGAATAGAGTCAAGAGCTGGTTAACGGAGCAGAATTAATGGCTGTAGATCAGCTCTACATGGGCCATGAATGTAATATTAACAGATTATTTGTGTCTTCTACTAAATAGTATAGCTCATGAGGTGATTACAAAATGAAGTGCATATCTATATATTCACAGGCAATGGAATATGAGCTTATGTATGGTTGTTTGTTTATTTGTTTTTGTTCTACATAAGTAAATGTTTATTTAAAACTCATGATTATTCCACTTTATTTAAATGTAATGCAATAAATCAAATTATACAAATATTTGGATGCCATACTGTTTAGGCTATTCTACCTTAAAAATACTTGTTTTAATCTAAACTGGATAGTCTGAGTTGGTTATTAGAGTTTGATGGCTCAACACTAATAACCTTAATGATACATCATGAAGTTTTAAATTGTCAAATTGTTATGAAGTTAACAAACACTTAATATGAATTAAGCTACATATAAGTTTAAATAATATAAGTTAAACATTATTTTGGTAAATAACTAACATTATTTAACAGTTGTTTTCAATATATAAAAAAACTAGACTTAATTATTTTTAGGTGTAACCATAAATAAAAGTTTAAAAGTTTAAAATTATAATACGTTATTTGTTTAATCAACTCTTTATTGTTCACTATCATTTTATCTCTTTATCATATCACTATCACAACATGTTTATATATATAAACATGTTGTATTTAACATTATTAATACATATTGTATTTTAGAACAGGATCAATCATAATATTATCATACTTTTTGTCTATTAAAGTAAATTATACGTTTTACAATATTAACCCAGTAAATACCATATCTTAGGTTGTAATGACAACATTTTGGCTTATAGTTGTAACTTTTATTTTGAGACTTAGGCCTAACAAGAACAAGGTCTTAGGCCTAGGTCACGAGCCAACAACAATTCACTGTTTTGGTTCAGTAGCACTTAAAGAAACCCTCTGAGATGTATGAAACAACACATGACACTGACGATAAGAAAGCCATACATTTGGCAGTCGTGATAGGGAACATATTGCTATACCATCTTGCAAAAAGAGTAAAAAAAAACTTGAAATGATTAAAAACAGCATGCGTGATGTTGACAATATTCTTTAATGCCTACTAAAAACTATTTATGAGAAGTTTAAAACCTTTTCAACTTCTACTCTAAACCTGAACATTCTAAGTTCAGCCTTTTCAAAACAAACTTACTTTAAATCAATGGGTATTTTACATGATGTGATCCGACACAGGGTCATTAATTATTATCTTGCTTTACATTTCCTTAACTCAAGAGTCAAGCTACAAAATAAGACATTTAAAACACTAAGTACTAAACCAAAGTCAGAAAACATATCCTCTTTTTCTAATAGACAAAACACTTTTTAAAATTATTCTACCTGAGCTGTTAATGTACTGTACGTTTATTTTTATTGAATCCATTACAAACTTCTTCTACAAATATACCAATCGGCTCTGTTGTGCGTAAGCATCTAATAATTTAAAGATCTTTTCTAAAAGAAATAAAAAATAGTTGTTCTTCTGATATTGTCAGAACATCCCTGCGGTTGCAGAGCAAATGCATTTACTTGAATTAGGGCTACACACTTTGTAAAGTCAATAAAATTAAAATGTATCAATTAAGCTGATAATTAATAAATATACATGAAACTTAATTTTCAAAATGTACATAACTTTATCCTATAAAGTAATTCATGAGAACCCTGCCCCTGTGAAATTGTTTACAGCATATAAAAAAAGAGACATACAGCTTCAATTCAAACTACAGAAATTTGCTTATCTAATAGATCAACTTTTTTTTTGTAACTGCCATGGTCTGTATTTACAATATTGCTGTTTTCAAATAAACAATTATCATACTCTCATAGTAAAATCTGAGTACATAGTAAAATAATGCTTGATGAATTTACCAAAATATGTCCATATACAACTTACACAATGAAATGACAGTCTTTCTATGAACATGATTAATTTATATTGTGACATTTTTAGACTGGTCTTTAATATAGTTACAAGATCACAGATGTAAGATACTCAAACAATGCTAGGTGCTTGCTGTACTTAAGGTCTACTTTTGTGATTTGTACCCTACTTGAGTACAATTAAAATTATTGTTTACTTTTACTTCATTACTTTAAAAAATATAGTACTTTTTACAACTTCCAATTTTATTTACAGTCAAAAAGCTTTGATTCTTTAGAAGTCATGTCCCGTCACATCGAGCTCCACAATACTCATCAACCCCAGTAAGTCTGCTATCAGTACACTTCTGTTAAGTTGTTAAGAAAATATACATTCAGTCTGTTACCTGCGTACACATCCACAAAATTTAAATTAGATGCTGCACTAAGATAAACTTAAACCTGACTTGAGTATATTTAAACTTATAAAAACAGAAAGGGTTTAGTTATTTGTCATATGCTTGTTCATTGTTATACGTGCACAACGTTATTACAGTATGTGTTCTAAATACATTTGGTTTGTAGTTTTTTTTTTTTTTACTCCTTTTGATTGATTGGATAATTCAACATATTGCATGCCCACATTATTTTTCATATAATGTTACAGACACAAGTATTAAGATAGATAATAAAATAGTTTGAGTCGACTTAACTGAAATTAATTGCTGCGAAAAATCCTAAATTGTCAATGAACATGTCAAATGTCAAATTTTTATAAAAGATGGTAATCTTATAATTACACAAATATAATTGCTTACTGCAGTGAAAAAAATAATAAAATGAAAACACAGAAGTATACAGCTAGACAAAAGGCCTGTATACTTCAAAAGAGTCAACAATTATCTATCTTGAGATGCCATGTTTTGAAATTCTAAATTTTGTATATTTTAATTGTAACTAAATTGTACTACAGCATAATCTCTAGGGTAATTAATGTACTTTTATGTATACAAGTATACTTTGACAATAAGTTCATTACATGTTTGATTAATGTTTGAAGCTAACATTATTTTTATTACAAATAAATTATGAAAAATTTAAAAACCCACAAGTAATCTAATATTGTACTTATTCTGTTAAAAATTGCTCAGTGGTTACTTCAGCTGTTTCCAAAATGGCTTCTACAAATAGCATGTCATGTTTTCAATAACAAACTATCCCTAGTGGTACATGCTATGTGCACTACTAGTTAACTAAGGCTATACTAGCAGTACTCTTGCAAGTGTACTTTCAAGATACTAGAGCAGCACTATGGATACTACAGTTTATGATTAGAAATTAAATCGCTAAACTGGTTGGACCTGTGCTCCAAGTGTTGAAGCATCGAGCACACAGCACCGACAGGTGTTTGTGGGTGGTGTGTGTGTTTGTATGAGCACATGGATGGTTTAAATGCTGTCATAAATGCATCATTACATCACATCATTCCATCACAAACTATTTATTTACTACAAGTAAAAGTGAACTACTATTCTTATAGGTTGACAGGCTGTACAAATAAAAATGTTATAGTTAACTGTGTGCTTAATGTTTACTACTGTGACACTTGAAATTATACCTTTACAGTATACTATACTGAAAAGAACACAGTAAACATGGAAATCTTGACTTTTTTGTTTTGACCCCGCAAAAGGCTTGACTTTATCAGATCAACATCTGCACAAGTTAATTCATGGGTTTTACAACTTTAGGCATGATGAATAATTTATATTTTTGCCTGTAGCTTGATAGTTAAATACAATTAAACACAGACGGTTCTAAAGTAGGATAAAGCATTGTATGTCGTTCATTAATGCTGTGTTGTGAGAGTTTTTAAAGTTTAAACAACAATCTATGAATTAAATCTTGCTGTTCTTTTACTATAACACAAGTACTATTTAAATCTAGCACACTTTGTTTTACTCAGTATGTTAACATTCAAACGATTATACCTTTATGTGTACAATTTCCACCACATTGTTTAATCTTCCACTTGAGTAGCATTTTTGAGTAATTTTTAGACCTCTGAACACAAACATGACATATGAGACTAGTTGTTTTCTGCTATATACTCACTTATTACACTTGAAATGTGTCACACTTATAGTTAATAATACAAGTCTTAGACAAATAATGTCATAGTACAATTAGTCAGTTAGTTGTAAGTTGTATGCTTACATGCTGCACCTTAAAATATTATAGATTTACAGCAAAACAAAAGGTTTGCCCAGGAAGCGGTTGCATGCAGTTCTTTGCCGACTGTCTGCTTTTACAAAACAGAATGATATGTACTTTTGTATATTTTTAAAACTTTTACAATGTTGCATCAAAGTTGCAGAATAATAAATAAAAAACACTTTAATATTTCAATTTGTGGAAACATTCCAAAATCACAACCAAACAAGGCAGAGGCGACAGCTTTACATACCCTGACAGATTTAAAATGGCTAAATATGCTAAATAAAATGCTAAATTTTCAATTAGCACAATCAGTAGCTTTAACTATTTAACAAGATGTCAAGCACATGATGTTTAACTAAATTTATAAGCTTGTTATTTCAATTTTATTATAAGTATTTCACTAAAATTATAGGTCTGAAAATAGATTTAGTGTCACATAACATAACAATAAAACAAAAATACTTTTTGCTACTCTGCAACAAACATATGCAAACAGTTTTTGTAAAGTTTGTGTCAAATTGGTAAATGTTGGTACTCGTAGATTATCTATATTATAGTGATGCTAAAGTGTATGTTTATATATCACCAGAATGTATAAAGCATAACTTTAACTTCTTTATGTTTTAACAGATCCAATTTTAGTAGGCCTAGATTTTTAACCAAACTCGACTTTTAAAAATATTTATAATCTAATAACCAATTATGGATACCGTCTCTTAAACTTTTTCTCTTTCTTTACCTCAAAGGCATTGTAATAAGTTATATGGGGTATTTCATAAAGTAATTGTATTTTCTTACAAGTATATTTTACTTAAAATAAATAGCATGTCTTGTATCGTTACATTTTTTAATTCCAAACAAACATGTAAGTGTAGATGTAAGCGTATTTCTTCTCAATCATTCTTTTAAAAAAAACGCTATCAAGAAAGATGCTAATTATTAATTAAATATGTGATTGCTTTGAGCCCTAATAGGAAACCAAATAGATGACTATAATGAACAATTCAGACTGCACAAAAAAATTGAAAAGCGAGTACATATTTGCATGAAAACATTCAAATTTATTTTACAGACCTTTTTGTGTAGCAACCAGTTTTGAAATGTCTTCAGCTGAGCATTATATTTTGTCAACCTAAAACTTCCATGAAATGTAAAAATCTATATTGTTAGTTCTCTAAAATCTTTCATTGTGAATATATTTATGGTATGACCCTGTATAGTTTTAGCAAATTAGGTATCCCTACATCATCACACCTATGTCTTAAATAAATGAAAAGATGTCAACTAAATGTTTATTCATGACTTTTATGACATCATGGCAGATGTTCATAGTACTGCCCAGTAAGTGTAGGTGGGCCTGATTGAATGTGTAGATAAAGCGACCAATTGTTACTACTAGCTACAAGGAGTAGGCTAATGCTTTTGGGTACAGTCACAGATACCAGAACTTTCTACAAGAACCCATTGATCAGGAGTAAAAAGATTAAAGACATAAAAAGGTACTATCTCTGAGGACAACAGATCCTACTTTGGTCTTGTTTGCACTGAACTATAGGACTGAACTATCGCTGTTTAAGGACACCAGCATCATCTATAAGGTATTACTGCATATGATCTACACCGAATATGGGACATACTTTGTATTGTAATAAAAAAATTTCTCTAAAAAATATTTTCTGATTTCTTCTGACAGCCCCTTGCAAAGATGGCGGATTGCTATTGTTCTCAAAATGCTGACGGTGATGCGCATGAATGGCCTGATTGTCAAATAAGGTCTATTGTGGATGACATGTTTAAACAGCATTATAGGGATCATATGGTCTTTCTTCTGGAGAAGATCATCAATGATGCGTGTGGTTCTAATCATGATTGTACAGGAGATGGCAAACGTGTAAAAAATCTCAAGAGAGAAATGGACGTTGTGAGAGGGGCCTTAAACTCATGGGCCGATACGATAAATCAATTGACACACCTATGTGTTCGTAGCAATGGTGCTATCTGTGCAACCATTACAAAAATTCTGGAGGTGTTGACTGAATTGAGTGATGAGATGGGAATAACGCAGGTTCTATGTATGTCTACATATATAACAGATATTTGTCTGTCACTGGTTTCACAAAACAAAATAACAAATATTGCTGAGATTGTGGAAGTTATGACCAACCACATTCTAGAACATGACAGAATGCTTTTAGCAGCATTTCTTTGTTGGTTAGATATTCAGTAATGTCGTTATTGTTCTGGTGTACCTTGTTTTTCAATGTATGTCTGTATAAATTTATATTTTTTAGTTGATTTGTTTGTTATGCAAGTCATATTTGTTCATTATGTACTACTCTATTTCAGTGTATATGTGCTTGAAATAAAACGTTTTTCAGCTTAAGTGAACTTATTATTTTGTGTTAAACAAGTAAAATGTTTTAATGTAACTAAGTAGATTTTCAATTCTACAAGCATTTCTAAAGAAAAAATAAACTGCTTGGCGTTTCATAACCCAACCTAGTCATTTTTAAATTTTGGATTAAATTTACAGGATCAGGTTTACATACAAAAATATTAACTTAAAGTAAAGTCGCAAGATTGGCCAAGTGTTAATTGGTGCATTCAAAGTCTAGCGGTATAAATGACCTATTGCTTGTTCTGAAAAGTGTCTATGCCTGTACTGTAAATAGTTAGAAAATGAGCTAGATGGTAAACATGACGGTGTGAAACAAATAATAGAAATATTGTCGAAATTTATTAAAGTCCTATATTTATGCCAAATGAATATTTACATATTTAGAAAATTTAAAATGTTGCATAGCGTGTCAAGGACTGGTTACTTGTTTAAAGCAAAAAGGTATAAACTGCAGATCATTTAATAAAGTTGGTCGACGTTTAAGACATCCCAATAACACACACTTCTCATGTGTAACGGTTTTGTAGTCAGTTTGGAAAGACAACCTAAAAATTGTTGCCCAATTTAGTTTTAAATCTAGAAGTACTGACGTACAATTTTGTAATTTCTCATTCATTTGAAAAAGTGTATAAATAAAAGGTATACATAATATTGTTGGTTGTCACCGGTTTAAATCCAAAACACTTACAACTCAAACTTTCACGACAGCTGAAAAGAAAATATTTTCAATACACAGTACATTAGACACTGTTGCAAAAACATATTAATACGGATTTAGTGGCAAGTATTAAATTTAGTTTTGTAGATTCATAGTTCTCGTGAAAAAAAAAATATTGTGAAGAATTAAGACAACAAAAGATAATTGGCAGTAGAAATGGTTATTGCGACTTTTACTGTATGCTTCATAACAGATGCTATGACAGTTGTGTAAAATTACAGACTTTTAACAGATATGGAAAAAGTTTGCAAAGACATTTTGTGTTAAAAAGTGCAGAAGAAAGTGGCTACTTGAATTAGGTCAAATAATTTGGTGAGATGGCAGTGGTCATAAAGTATACTGAAATGTTTCAAAAAACATCCTGCATTCGAGGGTTGATAAAATAAACTTATTAAAGCATTAAAGTTTACTGCAAAGTATTCTTAAATTAAAATGTGTTGGATATTAATGTGCTTTGTTGACAGTATTGCGTGTAGCATTCAACTACGATACAAATAACTGTAGCTAAGTGTTGTTATTAATGTTACTTGGGACACATTAGAGGTTAAAAATATCCCCATATCATGAAACCCAGAAATTCTAACCATTGGACCATATTGATGTAACCATTGTATTTCAAAACATCACATTTTTTTCCCTTAAATGAAACAATGATGTTCTTAAAAACTCCAGAAGAAAGGGAACAACATTAAGTAAATTTGGTGAACCGACAGTTTTAAAAGCAAGTATGGTTTGTAACATACGAACTCTGACAGTGGCGCAAAATTATGGATTTTTAGCACATACATAAAAAGCTTACATTTTGTGTTGAAAAAGTGCAACAGAGTGCAAAATCATAAGCTTGAATTATTTCAATGCTATTGTTTGTAAAAACAAAACTCTAGTCATGCGTTAAGTTTAATCAATAGTATTTTAAACACTACTTTTCCGTATGATAACGTTTTATATTCTGAGTGAAAAACATTCAGTTAGATTTTAGATTGTTCATTTGAAAATGTGTATGTCAATGAAAAACATTCAGTTTAAAGAAACATTTATATAATACATAATACACTCACTACAAAATTTGGGTAGTGTCAATAATCTTGATTCATCTAAATCTGTACTGTTTTTAGATAAAACTGAAAATAAATGTTTGTTTATATTTTTGTTTAATATTTGAAATAATCAATTTTTTCTTTATAATATCAAGTATTCTTAATTCATTCAAATCAGTTTGAAATACCAAAATTCCGTAACTAAGTTAAATGGCTTGAATTGTGAGTTTTACAATTACTACGAGTAATACATACATTTTGTTTACTTTTTGAAACAGAAATATCAATACTGTCTAAAGACTGATAAGTTCTTATAGTAAATATTTTATGTTTATTTTCAAATCTACACTAGTGATGAAAAAACATTAAGTTTTTTAGATTATTCATACTACAATGCGTGCCATAAATTACAGAACATACTTGTAAATATATTGAAAATGTGTTAGTCAAAAGAAAATCATTCAGTTTTTCATTAATCACAAAGACGACTTAAATTTACATCTGTGTTTTTCAACCAACAGTTTAAAACATTACATTTTTAGATTAAATTATTTTACAAGGACAATTTGTCGTCAATACAGATTAAGATTTGTTATTTAATGGATTACTATTGTAAGCATATTTTTATTTGATAGTTCCAACGTTGATATATTAAAATGATATGACTGATGCTCTTTTGTCTGTCTTAAAATATTTATTGGTTTAACTTGAATGCATGTGAACATAAAGATATGCAATATCAGCACACTTTCTAATTACCTAACAACATATAGCATTTAGTAGGAGACACCAACCACATACAGTCACATACATACAGATGTTCCATATCTGATATTAATCTATCTTTCACAAACAGTTGACGTGGTGTTGTCTATTGATAAGTTTTCCTTATCATCACTCACACACCATGATAGACACAGACACACAGCCAGAGCCACTCCCCAGACCCACAGTCCTATCAGAGAGACAGACGCACGCACAAACACAAAGTCTCACGATTAAACAGCCGGAAAGAGCCGGACTGAACGATAACCTTGTAAACGGACGTTTGCGTTTATTTAACAACCGATGTCATAATGTTCGCTTATCAGATACACGCATACGCTGTAAAAGTCATCAGATGTCTTTTATCTTTCTCAAGCACGCTTCAACCGGTTCAAATTTCCCGCACACACACCCACGCAGGCACATCCATAGCCTCTCGACACACCCACACCCGAGCCGAAGAGACGCACACACATACACAGACACGCAGTTCAGACCATAACAGAGCAAAGGCAACACACCGGTGCATATACCTTAGTTTATTAATTCTAACATAATATATTAACATATTATAATTTATTTATAATAACATAATTTAAAACAATAATGACTATATAATATTGTATAATTATAATAACTGAATTTATTACAATAATTAAAATATATTACTGTATAATATTAAATAATATAGATTTAATAACGGTTGATATTATTTATTTCATTAAAATCTATTTCATAATATTAAAATATCTCATTTTAATGTAATAATAACGGAAATATTAATTTTATTCAATTGATAAGAATCTAATTAACGGAATTATTAATTTAAGTAAAATGATAAGAATCTAATTACCGGAATTATTAATTTAATTCAACTGATAAGAATCTGATTACCGGAATTATTAATTTAATTCAACTGATAAGAATCTAATTAACGGAAAGGGGCGGGGTTTACACCGGAAGCCCCGCCCTAAAAGGGGCGTGGCAGTCATCAATCAAACTGTTTGACACATGGTACCGGATATTACTCTCTCTATCAACAGTAAAAACAGAATTTACTGTGGTAGAAGAAGCTGCGTCAATTATTTATTTAATAGCCGTTTGAAGCCATGAGACACGGAGACTCTTGACACGCTTCAGATGGGTAGCCTATTTATATACATTAATACTGAAACAGTTAAGGCATTTTAGAATGACTAAAACAACATTTAAGATGTGTTACAATGTGCTCAGCCTGCTGGTTTGTCCATTCACACACATTTTCATTATCATATGATGACCTTTTTTAATGTACGTAATTTGTTCAGTAAAAGTGTTTCAATCTAAGTTTATGCGCATATTTTGTATCGAATCAAAGTTTATCCTGCTCAATTTTGCGTGTTTTTTTATGCATATTTTCAAAAGTTAAGTGCATCATGATGTTTCCATTAATCGTTTTTATGCACATCTCCAAAATGAGCATTAAAATAGGAGGGTGGAAATGTAAGGGTAAGGTGAGAAATACCGCTTCGTCTTTAAAAAAGGGGAGGAGACCGACAGAAACTCTGAGTTTAGAGAATAAAACCTGCTCCTGACCAGGTTAGATTCACAGAGTAAGTTACCACAGTAACTGACTCTGAGTTAAAGTTACCTCTCTTTTAGAAACAGGCTTGACTTACCCTGCATTCTCGAGTTTCACAAACCTGCCATTTTGAAACGGAAAACCCAGAGTTTCTCTCATTTCAGGGTTAAAATACTCAGAGTTTTCACTTAACCTCCTTTCTGAAACAGGCCCCTGGTTTTTTTGTTTTTGCTGTTATGTACTATAATTTATTCCTGTTTGGTATAGCATATTAGTTACAGTAAATAATTGAAATGAACAGTTCTGCCTTATATGTTTCATTGGCAGTTTTATTGATCACTAAGATGCGATTGAATTTAATTTGTGGCTTCGATTTAAATAATGAAAATTGCACAAATTAGATGTGTTTTTTTATTGCCACATAAATCACCTGCACAACTACTTAAAATTTTGATTTTTGTAACAGTAAACATGTTTTTGTGATAAGGTCTGGTTTTGTGGAGGCTCTACTTTAAATTTGAATTAATGAAATTAATTTTATTTAAGTGATGAAAGCTTTTGAGATTTCAACAGTAAACAGAGCTAATGTAAGCTCACTCCTGCTCTGTATAAATGCTTGAAAATTTAGTTGAAAATGTTAATTAGAAAAGTAATCAAAAAGTAATCAAATGTAATTAGTTACTTTACTTTTATAAAGTAATCGAAAATTACTGTAACTTATTACATTTTAAATAGGGTAATTTGTAATCTGTAATTTATTACATTTCAAAGTAACCTTCCCAACACTGTGTGTGTGTGTATATATATATATATATATATATATATATATATATATATATATATATACCTTTTTCTTGGAACGCAAAATTACCCATTATGCTTTGCGTGTATGGGCAAGGAGAATGCGAAGAACTTCCAGTCGGCAGCTGATGCGATGTCACATTTGATGTCACATTTGGACAGCTTTGGAACGATCGTTTTAATCTATTTTACCTGCTTTTATCCTCTTTGAGCTAATACTGTTGTCCATCAGCACCATCTCCTAGACTGATCATTTAAAGAAATGCGATCTAATAGGATGGAAAACAGATGCTGTGAGGCATTTTCCTCTCGTTGTCATCGCTAAAGTCAACATTTTCTCTTTATTTCAAATATATGACCAACCCAAACAAATGTAATTCACCAAAATGTTTGACACACACACACGTAGCCTGTACTGTGCCACTGACACACTGATTTAATAATTGTGACAAAATGAAAATATAGGCTAGTGTCATTTCGAAATGATAGAAAAACACAAACCGTGGTAAAAACAACACACGAAATAAAACACAAACGGCTCGCGGTTGGAATGAACAGCAAATCAGCCAGCAGAGTATCAATAACAGACTTTTATTTGTCATTTTTGGTTTGCTCTCTCTCTCTCTCTCTCTGTGTGTGTGTGTGTGTGTGTGTTAAAGAGCCGCTGAGCTAACAGCTGACAGGCCGGAAACGCACACACACTGTATTTCTGACGGCAGACATGTGAACTAGGAGAACGTTTTTCTCGTATTTCTGACGCGCTTGAACCACATGTGACAGATTATAACGGCTTTAACAGACTCAATTCTAGGTTGTGTCACAAAAACACTCTGTTATCCATTAAAAACGTCATTGAAACCCATTTTCGGAGTGCAAATTACCAGATGTACACGCTGTAAATGGAAGTTTTTAGCATTCTACCGGAGGACGCTGGTCGCAATGGCGCCCTCCATGCAGCAGCCATGAAAAAGGTCTACATATGGTTATGTGAACAAATTAATTTGCTTAAATCAGCAAATTTTCAGTTAATTAGAGACTGCAGATCTGCAGTGATTATAATTAGGCAACAATTGCTCTTTAATCATGATCCACACAAAACAGCAAGAAACATTATTTTGTTATTTAAAATTGTATTAATTCAAATATGAAGTAAAAAAATTAAAATAAAATCATAATGTGAAATTCTGGCACAAACCTACAATGATAGTCCTCAACGTCCCTTTCAATTAAAGTCTGTTCACTTGGCAGCTGCCACTGGGCAGCTCAGCGAAGAAGTATCTAAATGAAGGGGGGATCATGAAATCTTAAAAACTGTTCAATGAACTAGCAATTCAATTACATCATAACAATTTCTGAACTGACTTTGATTAATTTTTTTAAAAGTTTAATTCTCTGATCTAGTCAGTGATAATTAATGGTGTAAAATAATGTGTTGTATATTATGTTGAACTTGTAGAGTGAGATCCATCAAACTTTGGTCAGGTTTTAAAAGCACATTGCACATCAGAATCACTCAAAATACAGAGGCATCAAGAACAGATTTGGTTCGTTACAATCTGGCTATACTTACCACACTACCGTTCGTTGTCTGTCTCAATGGATGTTGGTGTGGGTGTGAGAGACAGGGTCTCCGGGTGTTTCTGTGGCTACAGCTGGTGTTCCTTGGCGTGTCCAGGTGGGATCGTTGGTGTCGGACATGGGTCTGGGTTCCAGATCGACAAGTCGAAGTGTTATGGATTTTTGGATTAAGTTTGCGCATTTCGGTGCCACTGCGGAATGAAGGGAACTCTTTGCTGAAGTTTTACTTCTGTAATGCTGGTTTAGTTATTCCACAAGTGTTTGCAAAAATATTAAAAAGAGAAATGTTAATCCACTTAAGTTAATCATTAACAGTTAATCATCCGAGAACAATTTGGAATCTTAAAGTAAAACCAAAGAGTTTCATATGGTGGTCATTTTAATGTACGAAGTATATCAATCAAAAGGTGATCAAATTCATAATCTTTTACTAGACTCTAATTTAAATTTTCTCTGCTTATCTGAAATATAGCTTCATAAAACTCAATGTCTGCAGCATTAGAAGTGCCTGGTTTTAAAATGTTTAGAAAAGACAGAGTTGGTTCTAAGGGTGGTGGAGTTGTGATTTATGTGAAATCTGGTATCCAGTGTTATGAAATTGCCTGGGCAAATGACACAGATCTGGAATGTATGGGTATGTATCTTACTACCACAACAGATGTCTTTTACACCAATGGTAATTTATTGTCCACAGATGTCTTACACCAATGGTAATTTATCGTCCACCATCTTCAAATATTAGTTTTTATGAAAACCTAAAACAAGTATTAAAACAGTGTAATTTTAGTAAAGAAGTCATTATTATGGGAGAATTTATTTTTAATTTAGAGGATATAACAGTTAGAAATCATCTCAAACAAATAACTGATCATTTCGATCTTCAGCAATTGATTAAAGAGACTGTAAGATCAACCAATTCTACAAGATCACAAATTGATTTATTTTTAGTAAGAGAGAATTTTAAATACATTTAATATGTTAACAGGCATATCTGATCACAATTTAATTGTCGTCGCCTAAAAATATTATCTATTAAGAGATAAAATTAAATTCTTTTGTTAGGAAATATGATTCAATGTAATGAATTACTAACTGGAACAGATCAGGATGAAGATCCTGTCAAATTGTCTCAAAAAACTTGAGAGCACAATGATAGATTTTAGCTGTACTTTTAAGCCTCAAAACAACAAACATACAGTACCCTGGATGAATTCTGATATCTTAAAAATAATGAAAAAGCGGGATCTTGCTCTAAAAACTGCAAATCGATCCAAGTTTAGTCATAATGGATAAAATTTCACTATGTTACGAAATGGTGGTAAAGTCTATGAGAAAAGCAAAGGTGGATTTTTTCTTGAGGATAATTGAAGAAGCAAGAGGTAATTCCAAATTAATATGGAACCAGTTGAACTACTTTAAAGGTGATAAAAGAAAATATAGGTCATCACTTAATTTTATGGTAAATGGGGAACTGATAAATAAGCCAGCTAATACAGCTGAAGTATTTGGTAATTATTTTGTGAACTCCGTAGCCTCTATCACACTGTGTTTCTCCCCCAACTATTCAGAAGTTCATCAAGTAAATACAGCATTGTGCCTATATTTTAAAGTGATGATCCACACTCTACTAGTAACTAAACACCTATCAGTAAATTATCTATAGTTTTAAAGATCGGAGAAAAACTGATAAATAAATTACAAATAGCTTAAATAATAGATATTTTTCTTTAGATCCATTGCAGTTTGACTTCAGAGCAAACTACTCAATTGAGATGTCTAATTGCTACTTCACCAAAAAAGTCTTTTTTATATAATAGGGGGTCATTGGGGCTGTGTTTCTTGATTTCAAGAAGGCCTTTGATACTGCAATTTATAGAATTCTCATGTCCAAATTATTAGGTTTTAACTTCTTTTCACAAACTTTGAAATTGATTAAATCATACCTGTCTGTGTGCACAGTGTTATTATACAGAATTACAAATCTGCCCTTTTAGGTGTATCCACAGGTGTTCCACAAGGATCTTTTTTGCGCCCTTTACTTTTTACGTTACACTAGTTGACCTTACCAGGCTTTTTTACAGTAGAACACTGGCAACACTGTTGTCAGTTAGTCACTGTAATAGTTCGGTTACAGTAACTGGCAACATCTCCATTAAAGGGCCATTAAAGTGTGTTATTGCCTAAATCAATGTTTTCTGCCTTAATGTAAATGTACTTCTCTACAAATAGCAACATAAAGCATCAGAGTAGATGGGACAGTAATTGTTGAAAAGTAATTTACCATTTATAGTCACAGTTACTACCTGTAAAGAGTTCATAAAGTAAATTACTGTAATGTATTCTTTGCACTTCACATTTTCATTTAAATCATTCTTATTTTACAGCAAAACAGTCTTTTTTACAGTTATTTACCGCATATTCTACAGTAAGGGTTATATATCAATGACCTTCCATCTATTTTTCCTATTAATACTAATATACAAATGTATGCAGATGTCACTTATATTTATTCATAGTAGTAATTTACAGTTGAACAGTGTGTATTTTCTTTTCTAAGAATGTGATAGGTTAAGTGTAGTACCAGATGTATTTGTATCAGGGGAAGATTACTAGTTGCATCTGAGTACAAATACCTTGGTGTTTTAATAGGTTCAAAACTATCATTTAAGTCAGGTTAAACAGGTCTGTAACCGGGCCAGACTCAGTTTAGCAAATTTTAGATTTATTCACCGTCATGCAAGGCTGCCCTAATCTATTATGACTCCATGATCATTTCTCATATCATTTATTGTACTTGGTCCTGAGCTAGAATTTCTACTTCGAAGCTACTTGAATCATTGTACAAATAAATCTTTAAAAACCCTTGATTAGAAATTAGTTGAATTTCACCAATGTTCAGCATTAAAGAAATACAACCTGCTTAGCTTGGAAAATCAAATTAAATATGTACATATTTGTTTACTATTTAAAAATTTACATAACCAGACTACACCAATTAATCAGTTTGAGAAAGTTAGAATGACTGCTCACCGAACAACTAGGGTTGGTGAAACAGAGGATTGTATTATTCCTCTCAAAAAAGTTAATTCAGTCAGTCTGTATTGTCAGTGACAGCTACTAGGGAATGGAACTCCATCCCACCAACAATTAGAAGATCACTTTTAGTTTTTTTGGTTTCATGTTAAAAATTATTTAATGAAAAATCTGCATTTTCAGCATTTTCATGCCGTTTTTCCTTGGCATTTTTGTCCTCCTCTGCTGCCATCAATTTGTTTTAGGCTTTTTGCTTTTTTATTGTTATTTACCGTGTGTGTCTATATATATATATATATATACTGTTCAGTTCTTTTTTTATTATTTGTTTTTGCAAATAAACTGTTAAAATTCTAATTAGAAGATTACAATATAACACAAGTGCAGTACAGTTCTTACCACACCATTTGTTTTTACTCCAGTTTACTGCAACTTATACTGCCGCTGAACTTTATTCTACTGTATTCGAACTGTATTTATACTTCTTTGCATTGCAATTTTGCAATTGTACTTCATTTTACTGTAGTTATACATCTATAAACTGCTGTTGTATACACTAATAATGCAAAATGAACCGCAAGCTTATCCAGCATATTTTTTATGCAGTGGATGCCCTTCCAGCTGCAACCCACTCACTCATCACTCGGAAACATCCATACACACTCATACACCCTTTGAACTGTGGGGGAAACCGGAATACCTGAATAAAACCCACATAAACATGGAGAGAACATGCAAACTTCACACAGAAATGCCAACTGAACCAGCGACCATCTTGCTGCGAGGCGACATCGCTACCCACTGCACCACCCAATCTCTTACACTGTAATCTCTTACAATTAAAGTCCAGGATTATGCAATCCCTGCATATTTTCCAACTCAGTAACTCTACACTTTTGCAGAAAAAAAAACATAACAGTGTAGGGCAGTGGTTCTCAAAGTGGGGGTCGAACCCCCCGAAGGGTCGCGGGACAATGAAGGGGGGGTCGCCTAGTGATTTCCAAAAATCTATTTATTTTTATTAAACCATAAGAATTACCATATTTTATCCATAACCTACTGAAAAAAATTTTGTTTATAGTTTCTATATACTGTATAGTAGCTTAAAGTCACTAGTTCTATTGGATTGCGACCCCTGAGGTTTTACATTATATTTAAGACACAGCAATAGCGTCAGATGCAGCAGATTGATTTTATAATACCAGGTTAAACATTCTAGCGCATTTACAGCAATGAAATACATTTTTAAAAATTAAGAGAATAGACTTGGGTCTATTGGTGTGTGTGCCATTGCATGCAGGGTTTCTTTGTTTATAACCAGACTTAGAGGATATTGGGGGTCGCGAGTCACTGACATTGTTTGGGAACCCCTGGTGTAGGGGATAGCTGTTCATGCTGCAATTGCAGCTACCCCATTCACCTTGTTTGATGGTTCTCATCAATGTTTTTCCTGTAGTTTTATAGTCACTATTTAAAAAATGTACTGATATTGTTTTTAACAAGTCACCTAGAGTGACTGCCTAGTCGTAGTCTAATCCAGTTTTTGGGGGTACTTCAAGAACGCTGTCACCCTTTTGAGCATCATTAAAAGAACAGATTTGAGAAGGGTCTAGTCTCACTTTTGTGATGAGGCACTTTCGTTCTGTGGGGAAAGTGTAATCTGCCTCAGTGAAGTGCTGGCTGCAAACACATGTGCTGCCTCTGAAGATGTTAAAAGTCGGAGACTGATCATGTTAAATGACATGCACCCACTTCTTCCTGTCATATTTACAGCTGGGAAATGGGTGAAAGCTCAAATATGGTTGACAATCCTTGGGAGGCTACAGTGAAACCTCGATGTTGCTTCAGCCATTGTTGTTTAGACCGGAAACCACTTTACGCAACTAATGGTTCTTTCGCATTCCAATTCTGCATGTGTGAAAAAGGCATGTTAACTTTACTTGACTACTTAGAAGAAAAGCAACCGCCGAACAAAAATAAACGTGAGCTCACGCGTGCCTTCTTCATTGCGGCAGAGCTACTGCCTGCCTCACCTCATGTCTTTTCAGCAGTGGCGGTTCTAGGGGGGGGGGGCAGCCGTGTCAACAAGCTTGGCCCCCTTCTGGCCATCCTGAATTTGGACGCGTATTTTTGTGTCAAAACGCCACGGAGAAGCGAGATCAGCCATCGGTGGCACGCGCTCTCAGTGTCGCACACAGTTGTATGGCGCACACTCCCTCTCTCTGCTTTCGCGCGCTTTCTTTCTTTCTTTTTCTCTCTCTCTCTCTCTCTCTCTCTCTCTCCATCTCTGTCTGTCTGTCAGTGACAGACACTTCAGTTCCCCGCATTTGTCAGGAGTTAACTCCCAAATTGACACAGGTAATAAAACGATTCAATTTCAGTCATGTTCATGTTGTGAAACTCTATCAAAATGTCCACTGTTGATGGTATTAGGCTTCTGTTTTCAAAAGCGATTTCAAAACTTTTATTATAGGAAGTGAAAGACTTAATTACCTGCTAATTCCTGCTAACTAGGAAAGTTGGAATGATTAGTCAAGTTATTGTATAACTGGTTTGTTGTGTAGATGATCAATAAAATATACAGTAATTCTTTCTTAAAGAAGCTAATAACACTGACTTAAAATAGTTTATTAAAAAAATTAAAACTGCTTTTATTCAAAAAATAAACTATAAGAAATAAGACTTATTATGACTCCAGATTAATTATTTGTGTTTTATAGGAAATACTGTGAAAATCTCCTTGGTTGGATTTAGAAACATAATTTTAAACTATTGGGAGGGCAAAAAACTTCAACTGCATCTATTAAAGTTTACAGGCGTAAAAATGTGCCTTGCTGTATTTGAATGTTAGAAATGTGTTATCCTACGATACAAAGTTACTTGTCAAATAAATGAACACTGAAGATTATTTTCGAGTTTAAGTTATTTAAATCGCTTATTTATGAAGACAGGGCAGCGCAGTGGGTAGGACAAACGCCTCGCAGCAAGAAGGCTGCTGGTTCGAGTGCCGGCTAGGTCAGTTGGAATTTCTGTGTGGAGTTTGCATGTTCTTCACGTGTTGCTGTGGGTTTCCTCTGGGTGCTCCGGTTTCCCCCACAGTCCAAAAACATGTGCTATGTGTGAATTTGTTAAATTGCCCAGGTGTATGAGTGTAAGGGTGTTTCTCAGTCATGGGTTGCAGCTGGAAGGTCATCCGCTGCGTAAAACATATGCTGGATAAGTTGGTGGTTCATTCTGCTGTGGCGACCCCAGATTAATAAAGGGACTAAGCCGAAAAGAAAATTAATAAATGCATGTTTATGAAGACTGCAGAGTGATGCATAAAAAATGACTGAATAATTGTTTAAATAGTTTGTGATGTATGTTAAAGTGTGCCCCCTAAAAGTAGAAGTGGCCCCTGCCCGGCCCCCCCAGTTACTCTGGTCTAGAACCGCCACTGCTTTTCAGTGCTGCTATATGTCAGATCCTGACAATAAATAAATGATAGAGATATGTGAAATACATTAGTATAGAATATGTACACTAGCAGTAGAATTTACTGCGATGCAATGGGGCACCACCTGAAATCTTATCTAGGGCACCAAATCGATTATGGCCGGGCCTGCATACACTAAGCAAAATGCACGCACTCAAACCTGCAAGGGATTGCACAATCTGATGTGAGGCACAAATTGGTGTTGCCTCACCTAGCTTCCTACCGTAAATTTGAACAGGAAATACACAAAATACAGCAATTTTGAATATAAAATTGATTGAAATTGCATTTAAAGCACAGATCAGTGGACAAAAATATGAAGAAGAAGAAGAAGAAAGTAACGTCCCTGATCAGTAGCAGTAGTTTTTAAACAAGATGTTTTTAGTACTCAGATCCAAGGAGAAGCTTATGCAATAAATTTGGGTTTAGAACAAATAAACAGTACCAAAACTTTTGAATCTGCACAGACTCTGAATCTTGTCTTCAAGCATTTAATATTTTAACTGTGGCCATCTCATCATTCTCATGATAAGAAGGGAAATGACAACTTTAAAAAATAAACGGTTCAACAATATTTTGTGCTGAATTCCAGGTCATATGGGTCTAGGAGGTAATGAACGGGCAGATGAGGCAGCAAAACAGTGAGAGTGACAGAATGTTTAATTTATCCTGTTTGATTTCTCCTAACAATCTGAAACCTACAATTAAATGAAAAAGGCAAATGGAATGGGACAGCTGCATAAACAATAAGCTATATAAAATACAACCAAATATACATCAAAACCACTTTTCAAATTAAATTTTTGAGACCAGGCATGAACAGATTGTTTATTCCAAATGCCAAATTGGTCACTCTCTGTTGACTCATTCGTATTTATTGAAGAATGAGGCAGTACTAACATGTAATTACTGCCAAACTGATTTTACCATAAAACATTTTATTAGAATGTGAACGTTTTAGAACCATAAAACCATATTTTTATAATGAAATACTTGGATAGATGTTTTTAAAAAACAACAACTGACAACTGGCTATTTCGACCAGAAGACAAGACTTCCTTGGCTGGGGCCATACTACATGCTGCACTTTTCCCCTTTCTATAATTGCTGAGAAGGCAGTGCAGAACATGCTGCAACTTAAGAAAACATATGCAAATAGAAACTGTCTTTATCAGTTTGACAGTGCTGTTGCAAATCCTCACAAATCAAACACAAATAGAAAACAGGCTGCAAATCCTCACAACACATACACATTAAGAATGTTAGATAAATTAATTTTATTCATTTCCATATGTTCTATTTATATTCTTTTTATATATGTATACTTTTAAAGGAACCCAACATTAATGTTGAATGTGTGTGCTTCTTGATATAATCAAATGCTCAACTGTAGTTTCAATTAGTTAAATGTGCCAGTTGAAGGAATATTGTGCTGACAATGATTTGATTATATGATCAATAGGATTCTACCAAACACACTGTTTAGACCAGGTGTGGGCAAACTTGATCCTGGAGGGCCAGTGTTATGCATAGTTTAGCTCTAACCCTATTCAAACAGACCTCCCTATAGAGTTCAAGTGAACTTGAAGACACTGATTTGTTTGTTGAGGTGTGTTTGACTAGTGTTGGAACAAAACTCTGCAGAGACACCGGCCCTCGAGGATCAAGTTTCCCATCCCTAGTTTAGACCAGTGATTAAAGACAATGCATCATCATCTGTTTATATGCCTTTATATGAACTGGACTCAAAGGACTGCCCTTTGAGCAACCAGAATGGAACCTCTTGTGTTCCTTCTGTATTGTTCCCTTGCTGCAAGAACATTAAATCTTTTATTAATAAATCTTCCTGAGTCTTGGAATAATTTTTGATCCTGACAAAGAAACACACTGCAAATTCTTACAACACATGTAAATAGCATAGACTACAATGGGATGAACTTAAAATAGTGAAAGACCCTGCTGGGATTTGCTTATTGTTCAGTGCAGTGTTAATTTTGTTGACGAAAAATGTTGACAAACAAGTTTCTAGCGATGAAAATGAGACGAAAACTAAATCAAAATTAAGTGATCATGACCACAACTATAATCAAAATATACTGGCATTTTTCTTGACTAATAAAAACAAGAAAGAATGTGGTTGAGGGATGTTTTTTGGAAAATATCCAATCAGAACTAATCTTGGTGTGATGCATGACGCACACATGCACATTTGAAAAGTAACTTAACTTTTCCACAGTAAACGCGGGATGCAATTATATCATCATCTATAGAACATCTGTCTGATTAAATTACTGTGACTAAACTGACTATGTAAGCAGCTGAGAGAAAAAAAGATGTTTTTGATGTCAAGACAAAACAACCATAAACCATATGGGATGTAAATGGCTGCTAAAAACCACAAATCTTAAGACTTTAGCATGCCAGGGAATCATCCTGAAATTCACAAAAAGGTAAACTCATTTTTTTTATTTACCCGAGTGTGTGCTTTTGCTTAACTGAAATGTTCTTTAGAGAATTTGATCCGTTAGATTGTACATTTAAAGTTTTTACATTCTTAAATTCTCATGAACATGACATTCGTTTTTGTGAGGAGTTGTTTCCTCACGTTTCATTTTAGCTGCAGCTACAGTTTAGTTAATCCTGATGTAACTCGCTAGTTTCATGCATGCTGTTTGCTTCTGCTGCTAGCCATTTACTGTGTACCTGTACCACAAAACATACCTTTCGGTGATGATTTAATATTACATTAGATGACAGTTGAGAGATATCCTCCTACATCATGTAATTAGACAAATATAAAGCTTAAAATGTTAATGCAAAGATTTGATCTAATTAATGCTTGGAGAGTTAAAAATCCTTATAAAAGAGCTTTTACTTGACTCAATATCTAAGCAATCAAGAATAGATTTGTGGTTAGTTTCCCATATTTTTGAAGGAATCTAAGGGTTGATATTTCACTTTGACTGATTATAAGCCTGTACAAAGTCATATTTTTCCTTTGCCAATGTCCTCTAATAAAATAGATAACTCTTACTGGAAACTTCACAGCTTTGTTCTGAGACTTGGTATTGTAATTTTTAAATAGTTAATTCATTCCTTTTGGACAAAGGCTAAAGCAGAACAGGCTTGTGGTAAACATTGGGAGTTGCTTAAATTTGTATTGGGCCAGTTCTTCAGAATTTAATTTAATACAATTGCCAAGATCAAAAGAGCACAAGAAGAGGACAACATTTCCCCCTTTGCTTACTTGTGTTCTAAATGTCCTGATAATTTATCTATGAAAGAAAGTAACAGTCTTTTGAAACAAATTAGATAAACTATATACATTCAAAGCTCAAGGTGCTTTTGTAAGGTCCAGCAGATGCTGGCTTGAGGAAGAACAAAATTTGGCATATTTCTTCAGGTTAGAAAAATCTCTCAATAGAAACCACATTCATCTGTTAAAAATAGGTCATGTTGTTTCTGAAGATTGGCGTTGAAGTTGGCGTTTCTGTGTGGAGTTTTCATGTTCTCCCTGTTTTTGCGTGAGTTTTCTCTGGATGCTCTGGTTTCCCCCACAATCCAAAGACATTTGGTATAGGTGAATTGGGTTAGCTAAATTGTCTGTAGTGTATGTGTGTGTGGATGTTTCCCAGTAATGGGTTGCAGCTGGAAGGGCATCCGCTGCGTAAAACATTTGCTGTATAAGTTGGCGGTTCATTCTATGTGGCGATCCCAGATTAATAAAGGCACTAAGCCGAAAAGAAAATGAATGAATGTTCCAAGTTTTACAAGGATCTTTATAGCTGTCGATTTTGTCATGACAATGTTATATAATTTATGGACACTATAGACAATATTAAATCTAGTAGTCCTGACAAAAGTTTCTGTGATTGTCCCATTACAGTTCTTGGGGTTCATGAATTTATTAAATATTTAAAAGTTCATAAACCGACTAGGAAAGATGGTCTTACTTGTAAATTGTATCAAAAAGTTTCATAAAATTTGGCACCTTTTTATTAGAATTATATATGAAATGATATATGAAAGCATTAGGATGCAATAGATGTCTTCCATCTACCCTAACTTAAATATTTATTACTCTCATCCCCAAACATAAAAAGGACTTATTACTAAGTGACAGTTGGCCAAAATGAACACTGGTTCAGTGACTAGTTGTCAGTAAAGTTGTAGGTGACGTGAAAGGTGAGATTTTTTATTTTTTTTATTTTAATACCCTGATTACAAGATTGTTTTTGCATATTATTAGCTGGAATAAACTGACAATTAACTGTGAAAAGTTATTATATATAGCTAAATTATCTCAATATCCACAACTAAATCTAATTTCAAGGTTAAATAAACTAAATTCGCAATGTTTCATTAATTGTTAGAATGAGATAATAAATAAATTTCATAAAATATGTTTTTTTTTATTATTCAGGCCATTTTATTAGGCTAACGAGGGAAAGGACAACAAATACAACATGCAGTCACCTTTTTTTTAGATCAAAATATGCATGTGTTGTGAGGATTTACATTATGCAAATTTTCAGATTAAAAATGCAGATTCATTCTCTTTCAGCTAGTGGTGTGTTTAAAACTGAAGGAGTAACAGCTTTTTCTTGCCAAAGCAATTTTTCTTTCTTCCAATTTGTGTTTAACGAAGAGAAGATTTTTAAAACACATTTCTAAACATAATAGTTTTAATAACTCATTTCTAATAACTGATTTATTTTATCTTTGCCATGATGACAGTAAATAATATTTGACTAGATATTTTTCAAGACACTTCTATGCACCTTAAAGTGACATTTAAAGGCTTAACTAGGTTTATTAGGCTAGCTAGGCAGGTTAGGGTTAGTAGGCAAGTTATTGTATAACGGTCGTTTGGTCTGTTGACTATTGAAAAAAATATATAGTTTCAAGGGGCTAATAATTTTGACATTAAAATTGTTTTTAAAAAAATTAAAAACTGCTTTTATTCTATTCAAAATAAAACAAATAAGACTTCCCCCAGAAAAAAAATATTATCAGACATGCTGTTAAAATTTCCTTGCTCTATTAAATATAATTTGGGAGGTATTTTATAAAGAAAACAAAATTCAATACTGACTTCAACTGTACTGTGTAAACAAAGCAGCATGTAATACTATTATCACAGAAAGGGTCTCTCACCACGGATTTGCTTGTGCAAATATATCAGTATGAGTTGAAATTTTGAAAACAATATTTCCTGCTATTATTTAAGCACATACTTAAACATCACCGATTGCTCATTCCTTCAGACGCTTAACAGAAATTACTGTAAATTGCCGTGATGGTTACCGGTTTACCATATAGCCATGTATCACGGATCACTCTTGATCACTTGCTTTTAAAATGCTCCAGTATCTGTGTATTTGTGTTTGCACTTGGTGAACAGCGATGAAGAGTGGTGAACCTTCTTGGCCAATCAGTCATTTCTATTGAGCACGTGAACACAACGGGCAATCAAATGTGTTTAAGAACGTGCTCAAATGGGTGTTTTTAAATTTTCAAAACCAACTGGTACCAAACTTGATACTTTTAACAACCATAGTATGTACTGCTAACTAAAATGCTATACATTTACTTTGAACTAATGCGTTTGATGACAGATTTATCTGTTGTGTTGATTTCATTAACTAGAAACAAAGTAGACTTATGGACAAGACAAGTCATTTATTATATTTTTCATTATTTTAAAGATTCTCAACAGCAGTTTCAGAAAGGACAAAAATCATAAAGACCATGTAAATAAACAGAATAACATTTTTTATTTGGATAAATATGTTTTACTTTGTGGTACAAATTTCTGCCCCATTACATAGTCAAATGAGTTAAATGTCTCAACATTATTTTTCAACACTTAAAAGACTTAGTTCAAAGTACTACAGTCAAATTGACAAATATTATAGCACCTGAGATATAAAATAGATTGTTTATAGATCTTAATCAGATCTATGTTGCACATTTACAATATATATCTGATTAAGTATGACAACTTACAACTTTTAAAGGGTTTCGTTTTGTGCACCTCTAAACATTTATTAAATATGTATTAACTTGTAATAAGTAATTTTGAAACCTTTTTTATTAAGTTTACAATTACACTTTATTTACTTATTTTTCAAAATCATCGTTTGGCACAGATTTCAGAACCCTGACGTCAATTTTTAAAACTCTAGACACAAAACTCTAAACAGTCACTGCTTTTATCACAAACTTTCCACTGTTTAAAACTTTGCATGTTGCGTTTCTTTCTTTTCTTTAAACATTTGCAAATTCATTGGTTCACATAATCCTTTTATCATACAAATACTACAGGAACAAAACGTTAGATCACCCACACACAATTTTCCGTTTCAATAAACAATCATTAACAGTCATTAAATATTGTTTTTAAAAATATATGGTTTCATTATAACATGAAAAAATATTTCACGTTTCATTATGGTTTACACGTAAGTGTAGAAGGAATAGTACAGACAGTGGATTCACTGAACTAAAGTTTTATTCATTCAAACATAATGTAGGTTTACTGAAAAAAGGAGAATAGCAAACTTAACAACAGTGTTTCTTGCTTATTTGTAAATATAATGGTTGAAAAAATGGCAATTTTTGCAATACTTTGACATGACATGTTTCATATATGTGAAATCCATATGAACTAGAATGTCACCTGTAATTTGCATATATTTATATCACTATCATTTAGAGTGCTTGTGTCAGTTGATAGTTATATTGTGGTGATTAAATTAATCCACAGTTATTTCAAATGTAATGTTTGAGTTGCATATTGAAATAGGAACAATTTGATGTTTAATTGTAATTTACTGAAAAGGTCATTTTAGTGTATTTGACTTGAATTTATTTCATCCAAGAATTTTGAAAAAAAAAAAAAGTGCAATTTGCAAAGTGCAATGGTTGTGAATTTTGTGTCTAGAGTTTGGAAAATTGAATCCAGGGTTCTGAAATTTGTGGCAAAATGATTGTAAAATTGTAAAAAAAAATAAAAATAATAATAAAAAAAAATAAAAAATAAACTGTAACACACCCATAAAACACAATAGGTGAGGGTCTTGACTGTTTTTTTGTTTGTTTGTTTGGTTTTTGTATGACAGGGAGAAATGGTTACGTTGACAGTACAGAAACAAGTAATTGGATTAAATGAATACATTATGTAAACCAATGTAGACTATGAGTGGCTATGTATGACTGAAATATAAGGAAGTTTAGACATTTTTTGAGGAAGCATTAAACATCGGAAGGCCTGAGAGTGGGTCTATCTTACAACGAGCCAAAGCCTGCTTGTAGTTGATCTTTTCCTTTGTGATTGGATCAGTCAGCTCTTTTGCATAATTGATCTCTTCCTGAAGCTCTCTCATCATTGTACTGTCAATCATCTTAGAGCTGACTGCATCCACAATGTTAACTCTTCCTGCTTTGTTGGGGTTGACCAACCCGCCTGTCAGAAATTGTGCCTCCATGTATCTCATGGCATTTTCTTTGGGCATCCAGCCTTTTTGTACAGCCTCTCCGACCGACAGACGTTCTTTGGTCATAGGATCCTCAACTCCGGTGAAGGCCTTTTGAGCATTTAGTAACCTCTGTAGCTGACTAGACTCAATCAGACCTCGATCAGCTGCTTTGTGTACCGAATATTTTATTCCATTGCTGATGTCCACAATTCCTCCAGTGGCAGCTTGTGCTTCAAGAAGCTTTTGGGCAGTGTTGGTGTCAATCAACTTTCGACTCATGGCACTGCGCACATTTACACATGAATCTGTGTGTACATCATATACACCACATATAGGAAACTCTTCTTTAAGCTGTTGATTCAATTGGCTGTTGAAGTGTGGAGTGTATGACGATGATTTTTTTTCCCCAGCTACAAGAAGAGCAAACTCTGAAATAGACATTTTGCCATCCTTATACTGTTGTAGTTGGTATTTGGTCACCTTGCCTTCTTTTAGTGCAGTTTTGATGGAGTACTGTTTCCCACTCTTGCGATCTTGCAAAACCAATATCTCATCATCAGGTGCCATTGTAGTGATTTCCTCCCAGTCACACTCCATTTCTTGTAACTGCAAGTATTTGTTGCGATCGAGGAAGCCTTGCCTATAGGCATCATATGGTGACATATCTTTTCCAGTGTTGGGGTCCAAGATGCTTATCTTTGTGGAAACATTGACTTCTTTTGTGCGCATCTCAGAGGAGTCCTCCTTCTGTAAACTGTTCTTCAGCTCCCTAATTATGTTATCTCGTTTGTGAATTTTGTCTTTTTCATCAAGGATATCCCTTTCCAGCCTCTGACCATCTGATTCCATTTTAATGCTTCTTTGCCTGTTCATTTGGTTTCTTTCACTCATCAGCCTAGAATGCTGTTGGAAGGAGATGGTGATGTTTTGTCTTTCAGATTCCAAAGATCTCAGTTCTCTCTGAAGGTTTTCTTTTTCTCTTTGCAGCTTGTCCCGATCATGAACTAGGTTGGTCTCCTCCAGCGACATTGCTGTTTTTTTGCTTGCTTGTTGCTGTAGTTTCTCTTGTAGACGATGGAGTTTATCCTCAAGGTCTCGTCTGACATTTTTCTCCTGAAGGAACTGGTCTCTAAGGTGGGATCGTTCTGCTTCAAGTGCTTGATCTTTCTCTACACGAACAACCTCTTTATAGATGGTCTTCTCAACTGACTTCTCTCGCTGCAAGATTTCAATATCAAGTGCCAATTTCCTGATATCTCTTTCTAGACGCATAATGTCGCTGCTTTCTTTATCCATATCTGTGCGAAGACCATTTGTCAGTTTATCAAGTTTTGGATCCCTCTCAACTTTTAGAACTTCCTCTATGACTATGTTCTCTTCAATAGGAGGTGGGGCAGTTTCTAGCTCATGAATTCTGGATTTAATTTGTCTCAGCTCAGTTTCCACCTGAATCTTTTTTTGCTTTTCATCACTGCTCCTGATTGCTATCTCCTTGTCTTCTATAAGTGCTCTCAGCTGCTGTACCTCTAGTTCTAGTTTTCTCCTATTCTTCACTTCTTCATCTAGACTCCTTCCTAACCTGTCATGATCAAGGATCTGCCTTGGATCCTTTTGTAGACGCACTACCTCTTGTACTACAAGCTTTTCCTCAGGTTTTTGTCTCTCCAGCTGAATATATTTGTTCTGAAGATCAAACACCATTTCCTCTATTGTTCTGCGCCTCTGAGTTTCTTCACGGACGTCTCTCCTGAGACGATCAACTTCTTTCTCTTGAAGTGGGTCGTCAACATACTTTGTTACATCCTTAGTGACAATCTTGGTCTCTACCTTTGACTTTTCAGCTTTCCACTCATCCCTATCTTTTCTTAGACGTATAAGATCATTTTGCAAATTGTTGTAGGCTTTTTGCAGAGAATATACTTGATCAGAAAGCCTCTGTATCTCTCTAACATTCTCAGGACTTCGTTCCTCTTTTACAACTTCCTGGACTACTTCCTTGTATTCAACCTTGGGTTTCTGTGCACGAAGAGCTTCATGTTCTGTTTTGACAAAGCTAATTTGTCTCTCAAAGTCTGAGCACTGCCTGCTGTTGTCTTGAAGCTCTCTTCTCAAGCGCTGCATTTCTGCTTCTGTTTCAGGGGCTACTCTGAAGTTCTCATTTATGATTTCTTTGACCTCCACTCTCGGCTTCATCTGTTGTATTTGGACATGACGTGATTGAAGGTTATTAAGCTCAAACATGAGACTTTTGTTCTCATTTCTCACTTCTTCTATTTTATTCAGAAGCTCTTTGGACTCCATTATAAGTACAGGGTCCTGCTCCACTCTTTTTACCTCTTTCGTGACCACTTTTGGCTCCAATGTTGGGATGAGTCTCTCAAGAGAATTTATATTACTCTTGGTTTGAGAGATTTCACTCTTCAGTGACTTGCACCTTTCTCCTTCATCTGAGATATCCAACTCAAATGTCCTAACTGCTTTTAACATTTCTGGATCTTTTTCAAGTCTAACCACTTCCTTTTGCACCACCTTCTCTTTTATGTTTTGCTTCTTTTGCTCTAACATTTTCAGCTCTGTTTGCAGCTGAGCCTTCTCTTGTTCTTTAACTCTAAGCTCCCTACTCAATTTGTTAATGCTTTCATGAATATTTGTTGATTCTACATCTAGTTGAGGGTCTCTCTCTACCTCAGTCACTTCTCTTGTGACTAGCTTGGGCTTGGTGTTCTTAAGTTCACTCTCTAGGCTAGTGATCTTTCTGTTCAGTACCTCAATCTCACTCTGTGTTTTGGTGCGCTTCAATGCTTCTTCATGAATCTTTTTTTGAAAGTCGTCCACACTGGCCTGAAGTTTTGGGTCACGGTAATACTGCAGTATCTCTTTCTCTTCAACTCGCTCTATTCCTCTTCTGCTCTTCAGAGATAAATATCTGCTTTTGATGGTGCCCAGTGTATTCTCTGCATTAGTACGTTTGGCAATTTCCTCCTTTAACTCTTTCTGGAGAACTTCAGTGTCCTCAAATGCTTTTTGTTGCAGCTGCTGTTGCTGCTGTTGTTGTATGGTGTTGACTTGTTCCACATTCTGTACAAATAGAATAAAGACCAGTTGATATTAACTCACTTGATTTTTACTTTTTATTTAAAAAAAAAAAAGATTACATGGATGATATGAACACTCATGTTACTGGTATCACCTCAGTCACAATGCCCTTTGCAAAGTTTATTTGTTTGAGTAACTGGTCACTTTCAGCAGCGGTCTCAGCATACTGTTTAGTAAGATCCTTCTCCTGTAGCATAACAAAGGGAAGAATTATGTATTTGACCAATATTATAACGTTTTGTCAAATTTACATTTCAATATTTTACCTGTTTAGCAACAGAACTTGCTAGGGTAGAGGTGTGAAGCCTTTTAGCATTTGTCACAGTTGTGTCATCAAGAATAGCTTTGTACTTATCACAATTCACCTCGTATTCCTGCCCCAAAATAAGTACAATAGAATATACATCATAATTTGTTTCAGCAAAAAAATAAATAAATAATACTATCCAGTGTTATAAAACTGCTTTTTACAGATTTATGTTTTAAATGTTAGACTTACGTTAAGAACATTTTGGAGATCCTTGGAGAGATCAACCACTCTGTTCATGTCATCCCCTTTCCTCTGTATATCTTCTATTACTCTCTTTAATAATAAAAAAGGACTTTGTTATATATGTTGTTATTTTGTTAACATATGAAATATATTGTGTGATAGTCTAAAAATCTAACCTTTTGAGAGTTCTGCTTGGCTTGGATTTGAGACAAATCATCTTTGGGGCTAACCTTGTTGTCCGGTAAATTATCTAAGAGCAAGCTCAGTGATTGGCTCACATTTTGAAAGTCCTGATGTTTAGTGTTAGCTTCCTGCAAAAGCCTTTCTCTAAAGAAATAAAATAATAAATAAAAAAATTATAATAATAGTGAGCTTATACTTTCATGGAAAACAGGGAAAGTGTATTCAAGTAATACCACATTAAACTTCAATTCTAAAAAAGTTGTGACATTTTGTAAAATGCAATTGAAGTCAAAAATTGAAAGAAAGAAAAAACAAATTGGGACCGATTAAAAAAAAAAATTAAAAGGTTATAAAACATCCAAATTATTTTTAAAAAGGGCACAATAAGCAGGGAATCTCTAAAAGACACTGTGCTATAAAATGTTTAATAATTATCTTTAAAACTTTTAACAGTCATTTCTGCAGCTGTTGCAATAATAAATGTTACTTGAATCTTTGCTATCGTGAGAAAGTTATTTATGTGAAGTCACCAGCTTCTTTTTTTTGCAAGCAAAGGGTATCGGTACCCAGTCCTATTTAACAGTATGCTAAACTAGTAATTTTGTAATAACGTTCATTCATTAATTTTCTTTTCGGCTTATTCTCTCTATTAATCTGGGGACACCACAGCGGAATGAACCGCCAACTTATCCAGCATATGTTTTACGCAGCGGATGCCCTTTCAGCTGCAACCCATCACTGGGAAACATCCATACACACTCATTCACACACATATACTATGGACAATTTAGCTTACCCAATTGACCTAAACCACGTCTTTGGACTATGGGGGAAACCGGAGCACCCTGAGGAAACCCAGGCAAACACAGGGAGAACATGCAAACTCCACACAGAAACACCAACTGATCCAGCCGAGGCTCGAACTAGTGACCCTCTTGCTGTAAGGCGATCATGCTACCCACTGCGCCACCTTGCAGCTTTTATAATAACGGTATTATTGAATTAGTATCCTATATTCCCAAATAACTAAACTGCTGTTTCGCAAATGCTTCTGGCAACCAATTCAAACTAGCAACCTTCTTGCTGTGTGGCAACCATCTTAAAAAAAGGAACCATGATGATACTTAAATAAGTAAAACATCAAAAAATTAACCATTTTACAAAATGCATTATATATATTTATATTATACATATAAATATTATATATATATATATATATATATATATATATATATATATATATATATATATATATATATATATATATATATAATCTTTTCTTTGTTTTGCAATTAAAGGTTAAAGAGAATAAACCAAACACATTCTTTCAGTGTTGCCAACTTAGCGACTTTGTTGCTAGATTTAGCGACTTTTCAGACTCGCCTAGTGACAAATTTTCAGAAAAGCGACTAGTGACAAATCTAGCGACTTTTTTGTGTGTTACTGGAGATTTTTATAGACTGTCATTTGTCCATACTGTACCGTCCCTACTCTTCTCAACGAGTTGCGGGTGATGCCGCCGGCCCATCCCCCGCCTCAGAGCACTGACAGGCGCCCCAGTCCTCATACGGCAGCCTCTCCCACCTGCAACCTCACCCCTCTGCGTACCGATAGCAAATGATTGAGCACCGGCAGTGTGAAGGTATCTTCCTTGTACAGTCAAACCGATCAGCTTCTCTTTTATTTTAACAATTTATTTTGACTGTTTATTCTTTTCTTGTTCACAGTCACAGATAATTTAAGTGAGAGTTTCAGAACTTGTCTGAGATTAGATTTATACACATTTATACTGATATACTGTATTCGAACAGCAATAAATTTAGTTAAATTGACATGCTTACATAAAGTGTAATGCAAATATAAATACCCCTTTATTGACTATAGGCTGTAAAACAAACAGAAATGATGTCAGTCATATGCAAGTTAATGTATGACGCAATCTAGTGACTTTTAGCAACTTTTCGGGCAGAGATTAGCGCCTTTTCGTAGAAAATAGTAGGCGACATTGCATTCTTTATTTTAGTGCATTTTACAAAATGCTCAAAATATTAAATCAGGAGTAACAAAAACAATTAAACTTTTCATTTTGTTTTTGACTATATCAACAAACACTTACCTTTCACTCAGCTGGTTGATCACATTGGAGTATCGGCTTTGAAGATTCTTTACTTCTGCTTCCTGTCTGCGTATATCAGGGCAGTATTCTTGGTAACCCTGCTGAAGTGAACTGCATAGCTTCTTAAGTGCCTCTAGGTCCTCACTTAGCTTTTGCATCTCATTTTGAGAACCAGCAACATCTCTTTTTAAACCCTAAATGAATGACAAGGTATTTGTTATGATTCAAAATATTATAGCGTTGTTCATGTACAATGGAATAACTTTAAATCAGTTTTTAAAACCAGATTTATTGGTTTGATGGCAATATACTAGTTTTATCCTCATTTTTTACCTTTAAAAAATCATCCAACTTTATGGTGTCTTTTGCAAATGCTTTGTACTTGTCACAAAATAAACTTAACACTTCAAACATATTTAATGTATTTCAAAACAATTGATGTTCTATGTGGTTATGTAAAGGGACAGATTGGGGTCAACAATAAAAAAAAAGTTGAGTCACAGATTTAATTGCACGCAGATATTTTCCAATACAACTGTAATGAAAACCATTTAGGAAGGTTGTGACTAGTTGTAGGAAACATTACAGGTTAATTCATATTATTAAAGCAAACTTGATGTGTGAATCAACTATGGGTATGTAATGCAGGTTAATGATTGAAAAATGAAGCAGCAATGGGATTTCATTGTACTAATAGACCTTACCTGAATCTCCTGTGTACGTGTCTGAATGGCGTTAGGCTTGTCAGGAATGGCACCATCCTCACTTAGCTGTTTCTCAAAGCCTGAGACAGTGTTGTCCATCTGCCTAAGCTGTCTCTCCAAAACCAAAGAGGCATTTGCTCTAGTGTTAAAAAAAGACAGAGTTGCAACATCTAAAATATGTTTTTAATTACCTTTTATAATCACTTTTGTAAGTTTACATACTTCTTTTTGTAGAGACTGTTCAGAGCAACTAGACTGTCCTGTTTGTTTTTAGCATCACTGAGGTTTTGGAGTAAAGTAGAAGAAGTTGGCCCATTTAAGTCTTTTGAAAGTAAAGGTTCCATTTCCTTTTGGGCTGCAACTCTCTGTTTTTCCAGCTGCTGGAGTGCTGCAGTTGTTTTCTGTTTAGAGAACAACAATCTTTAATGAGCAGAGTATAACAGTGTTCTTCATCCTCTCAAAGCCTTTGTTAGAAGAAAAAAAAAGAGCTGGTTGAACCGTTTTTAGGGCATTTGCGGGCACAAATTAACTTACTGGACACTTTCTGAGGGCACTAGATAAGAAGGTAGCCTTTGTAAATGTAATATTTGTAATTTTATTCATTCATTTTCCTTTGGCTTAGTCTGTATTTCAGAGGTCGCCACAGCAGAATGAACTGCAAACTCATTCATTCATTAATTTTCTTGTCTAACCTGCGACCTTCTTGCTGTGAGGTGACAGCACTACCTACTGCGTCACTGCGTCGCCCATGAATTGCCAACTGTTCTGGCATATGTTTTATGCAGCGGATGCCCTTCCAGCTGCAACCCAATACTGGGAAACACCCATACACATTCATGAACTACAGCAAATTTAGTTTTTTCAATTCACGTATACAGCATGTTTTTGAACTCAGGTGGAAACCGGAGCACCAGGAGGAAACCCACGTGAATACGGGGAGAACAAGCAAACTCCACACCGAAATGCCAACTGGCCCAGCGGGATTCGAACCAGGGAACTTCTTGCTGTGAGCTACTATTACTAACCACTGAGCCACCATGCCGACCCTGTGTGTAATTGGTCATATGAATTATTATATTTAATATAAGTAGAATTAGTAATAGTAAATTGGTATTCAATAGACTAGGAATGATGTGATCAATTTGTGCAATTGAAAAATCTTTACTCTTGTAAATGAATCAAATAATTGTGAAACACCACTAAATAATTACTTAATTACTGTTACTAATTACCTAAAAGGACATCTAAGTGACTGGAAATCATTCTGGAATATAAGTAATCATGTAGAAGATGTTTTATTTCTAAATGTCTATGTAATTTCTCACCTCTTGCTCCTGCAGACGTTTAGCAAGGTCTGTGGCAGGGTCAGTGCGGTTTAGTGGGCTTCTTATACAGTTCAGAGTGTCCATCTCAACTTGACCTAGATCTTTATCCATTTGGTTTAGACGGTTAGCCAGCACTGCAGCTTTGGGATTTTCCTCAGCTCTAGGTGCAGGAACTATAAAAAAAGGTTCAAGGGTTAGCTCATCAAAAAAAAAAAAAGGTTATTAACTAAACATCCTTATGTCATTCCAAATTTTCTGTTTATTTTTAAATATTATGAAGCTAAGAGAAATGTTTTGTGCATACATAAAAAATGAAACTGATTCTTTTTCTCAGGGTCAGTTTAGGGCCTACGTTTATGAGCAGTTGATCACAGTTGTTATGTATTGACACACTGGGCTCTATCATTCACTCAGTGCTATTATCAAACCGACGCAGGTGTAATTTTCACATTTTGCGCCACATTGTTTAAATAGCAAATGTATTTGCGCCACTGTGTACACTCATGGGCATGCTGGTCTAAAAAGGAGGTGTGTTCTTGGCGTGTTGCTATTTTTAGGCAACTAGAAATAGGCCACGCCATTAACTAACAAAGCTGATCTAGTAATAGGCTCTGAGTTTTTATTATTTAAAAAGCGTATTAGTTATTTGTCTATGTGGGTCCAAAACACGCATAGACATTGCTTAATATACACAAAGGGTTGTACAGCAATACACCCATATGTTTACATATGAAAGGATAAAATTTTTAAAAATATATATTATTTTCTACATAAATATAAAACGAGGGCTTTGGAATCTGGCTCTGTTATGGTGAGTTTTTTCCTGACAATTTACATTTGTTTAATGTTATTATTAGTTGTAGTATTTATTGCATATGTATATGCACTTAGCAAATGAAATTATGAAACGTAATAGGCTATGTCATGGATGTTTTCAGTAGAATGCATCCATCACCGTCTCCTTAATCCACAGTCGAAAATAAGAGGCCAAAAGTTTTAACTGTTTTCTAGCTAGTGAAGCATTTAGATTTTCCACTTACAAAGTTCGCCATAGCCATAGTTCTTAGTTCAATCTCAAGGAGAATGAAAGATAAGACTCTGATTGGTTTATTGCAAGTTATGCTCAAAACACACCCATAACTAATTAAGAGAATAAGGACAACCCCTTTAAACCACGCACAGATGCATTTTTTCATTCTTAAAAGTGCAGTATGTAAGTTTGACATCCAGTGTTTGAACTAGGTATTGCATTCATGGATCAAAACAAATGCAAGCACAGTTTGCCAGATTGAGAACGAGGAGCGAGTCTGACGATTGAGCCTGTAGGCTGATTTAAATCATGGTCTAAATAAACGCAACGGCACGTAATAGAAGAAATATTTTCCATATTAAAAGGAGGTTTTGTTCTAACCAACAACTCAAATTGATATATTATAATCGGCTTCTATTCCTGCAGCTGAACAACAGAAAACTGACAATGATTACCTCAGGTACACCTCATGTGCTTTATTCAGTGTTAAATGCTAACAATGTGAGTTTGAATGGCATTTTACATGATATTTATTGCCAAACTACTGAAAGCAGCAGCAGACAGTTAACCTTAGACCTTGAAAATAAAATAAACCTTTTGAAATAGAACTTTAGCACTGTGTCTAGAACTGTGTCTGTGTCTGTGTTTGTGTTTGTGTGTCTGTGTCTGTGTTTAGAACTAAAACCAAGACATGTACATTTAGTAATGTTAAAGAGGTTGATTATTTATTAATTAGATCAGAACCCTTACCATTTGAGTAAGTGAGTGCTTATTCTTTGCTTCTGAATGGCTATATTTAAATTTCGGTCATGTTTCGTCTGATGCAAACAGCTGTTGTTAGATGTTGTTAGGACACAGGGTTACAAATGTAACCTGCTCGCCTAATATTTACGTTTGTAATATTTATATTATTTAATGATTAATAACCACCTTATGTGGAACACTAAATCTGCATCTTATTTTGCAATCTGCTACTGTCCTCTGAAGGCCGCATTTTGGTCAAAAGCGTATGCTTTAAGAGCCTTTCTGAATGAATTCAGCATTGTTTTTTAAATAAACAAGAAAGTTCACTTGGCATGTTTCTTAAATATCTGCAAACATATTATGGTATTTTTATGCTTTAGAAGAGTCAAAAACTTGCATACAAGACCTTTAAAATAGCAAAAGTGGATTTGGAAACATCCTTAGTGCTTTTGCATCCTCCATTTTAAACTTTATGCTTAGATAGTTAAAATAGAGCCCATAATCTCAGTGTTTACATTGCTGAATTAAAAATCTTTAAATTACCTGGAGCCTGTGATAAAGGGGCTTTGGATTGTTGATTGTTCTGCAAAGTTCTCAGAGCAGCCCGTCTTTTCTTTAAATCTTCTAACTCCTTCCCAAGCCTGCTCATACAAACATAAATTCTTAGTTATTATTGGTATGTTAAGTCATTACTCGTTTGTTTTTTAACATTAGCATATCATACAGATTAAATTTTACAATGTTTTGGAGTGTAAAAACCATTTTTTTATTCTTACAGGTCAACTCGGTTGATAGCCTCAGGATCAGGTGGAGGAATCATAAAGCAAACTCCAGGAAATTTTTGGCTTGTCCCATCACTGGACTGAACTTCCCAGTTATCATTGTCTGTGTTAGACTTAAGATTGAACAGCTCTCCTCTGTTTAATGTGGCCTGAAAATTATTAATTTGCAAAATAATAGTTTAATGAATAGAAATAAACAGATTATTAGAAAATTTATTTTAAAAACCTTTTTTTTTCTTTAGAGATTCTAACCTTGGGAGTTTTCCAGTCACATAGAGACTCAACCGTAGTAGTTTTGCTTGGAGGAGTGCGGCGAAGTTTTAGTGGTACAATTGTAGTGCTTCGCTTTCTCATGTCAGCCAATAGCTGCTCATTGCGCTGTAAAGGCCTTTCTTCACTCTGCAGAACACAAAATATTGATGGATAAAGAGCTGTATTCATTTGTGTGTGTGTGTGTGTGTGTGTGTATATATATATATATATATATATATATATATATATATATATATATATATATATATATATATATATATATATATATATATATATAGGATGTCTACAGAGTTTAACAAGTGAAAGGCATTTTAAAACATTTTTAATAGCAACTTATATTAACTTCAAGACCACCAAACCTGCAATAAGAATACTTGTGTATGCATACAATGCTTTGGAAATATTAACAAATTTTGATTTTGATACCTGCAACACACTCCAAAACAATTGGCACAAGTCAGAGGCAAATTAAAAGGCAAAAGGTCATACAAATGAAAAAGTTTTAAAGCAGTCCACAATAGGCAGGTGAATTAATGATACATATTAGGTTCATGCTTGGGTATAAAATAAGCATCTCGGTCTTGGCAAGCAAAGCAAGATCATGGCTCTTTATTTTGTGCCAAAAGTCATGTAAGAATTGTCAAAAAAAGAAAACCACATTTATTGATGCAAAATGACAACCAATTTATGTCTTTCACAAACTGCCATAAACCATACCATATAAAAGCATTGGAGAAGTCCAAAGAAATCTCATTCCGTGCAGAGCAAGGCAGAAACCCTCAGCTGAATGTGCTCCAGCTTTGAGCGTCAAATTGCACTGCATGACAGTCATGTTGTGCTGTTACATAAAGCCACGTGATCTCAGGAGAACTTCAGAAACAACACTGCAACTGAACAGTCACTGCAACAAGAAGTGCCTTTTGACTTGTTGATTGTGTAAGCTGGACATTAGTTATGTGCAGTACATTGTAAATAATTAATTCATTCATTCATTCATTCATTTTCCTTCGGCTAAGTCCCTTTATTCATCAGGGGTTGCCACAGCGCAATGAATCGCCAACTTATCCAGCAAATGTTTTACACAGTGAATGCCCTTCCAGCTGCAACCCAGCACTGGGAAACACCCATACACTCTCACATTCATACCCATTTACTATAGCCAATTTAATTTATTTAAATCACCTGTACTGCATATCTTTGGACTGTGGGGCAAACCAGAGCAGCCGGATGAAACCCACACCAACACGGGGAGAATATGCAATCTCCACACAGAAACGCCAACTGACCCAGCTTAAGATGTTGTATGTATTCAAATTACTTGAATATTATCTAACGCCATAGCAATGACAGAAAAGTTGAAAATGAATTCAACACAGATGGTATTTCTTTTACAAAGTAGAAAGAAATTATTAGCACAAGAAAGATTTTTATTTATTTATTTATTTTTTTACAAACGTAAATTTTATACCGGATTTGAAATGGTTTTCTTTTTTAAGGTGTGAGAGTTTAATGTTGGCAGAAAAGGAACAAGCATCTGGTAAAGCAATGTTCAATTGTTGTGTTAAAGCGTTTAATAATGCCTTCAAAGTAAAGAAGACAAACCTTGAAGTAATGTCTTAAATTTAAAGGAAAGATCAAGACCTGAATGGGGAGGACTTTATAAGTCGCCTTTAAGTAAAAAAGCAGAATATTTGCATGGAATTAGTTGTTAATGTTTTGTCCTTTTTGTCTGCAAGGAAAATCAGTGTTCCATGCCTTCATTTATTGTAGTACAGCCAATCACGTTTCTGGAGGTCCACTAGCTCTGCACATTTTCCATTTCTCCTTTACCAAACACACCTGATTCAGCTCATCAGCAGACACTGCAATGGGTGTGACAGACAAAGGAGACATCCAAAAGCAAAAATGTGGTTGAGAAACACTGTTGTAATAGATTAAGGCCCTTTTCTACAAGATCTGTATAGATGGTTTGAGGAAATGTTGAAGGAGATTTTTACTTAAGGTTTTAAGCATTCTCGAAAATGTTCATATGAATGTCAGTTGCTTGACTTTTATTAGGTAAAGCAAGATAGCATTTTATATAAGTAGGAAAAAAATAGAGACTTCTGATACTGATGTAAAATGCTCTTTGATCAGTTATAATAATCTGTTCGGTGATTCATTAGAGTTAGCAGGGAGATCGCTGACACTTACAAGATGACTAAATATTTTTATATAGAGCTATTAAATGCAGCAGGACTTTGGGTGATCAAACATTGCTTTTTGTCAATTCTATAACAAAAGAACAGAGCACACCAGTTATGGTTCCACGGAGAGTAGATTGCTTCTGCTAGGGAATAGCAAGAAAGGAGACGGTGCTCACTACAGAGCCATTTGAGCAGAGTTGAGTTCCAGCGAGGGGGAGCATGAAAGCTGGAGCTCAGCTCTGCCCAAATGGCTCTGCAGTGAGCACCACTTGCAAGAAAGTAGGAGCACGCAAGCTCTTTTTAAACACTGTTGGCACAGAGTATACACATTAACTACTGAGGGGAAATGCTTGATTGGTCTTTTCAGTGATTGTATTTAAAGAGTTCAGATGCAAAATCCTCCGAATGGCGTCTCACCCTCTTATGTTTATGTTTAGTTATTCCACTTTAAAGACAATGATCAGAACTGAGCCTACAGTACATACATGAGTAAAATGCTAGTTTTAGAAGAAATTATCAAATGTCTTTTAGAGGTTTTTGCCTCTAAACTCTTCATTTGATTCTTTTGGGTCCATCAGACCAAAGTATTATTGTTGCGGTATCATGACCCAAATATTTCAGATCAATAGAGTATCATTTTAAGGCTTTTTAAGACCTTGTAAAAAGACCTGTACCTACTCTGATAAAAGAGAACTGAAAATTTGTATGTTCTGTGTTTTGGACATCTTTAAAATCTTTTTTGTATTTAACCAGTATACAGAAGATGATACAAACCAAAAAAATATATTCAACTGAGGGTTGTGTTGTTAAGCAATGCTATGATATATTTAATCAATGCCAGAAGTGTGATGCTCACAGATATTGAACAATAAATTGGAAACAACCTAAAAAAAACCATACAGGAAGTGCGTCCTACTCTCTGTTTTCTTTTACCTTAAGTGTGCATCATTAAAATGGAATAAAACTCATATTACTTGTCCTATAAGAGGAACTTGAAACATTAGAAAAGGATATGCAATGATCCTGAAGAGCCTAAGGATGTTTTGGTCAATCTTCTACTACACTTGCAGTAAATGTAGGACCCCAGGATCTAAAAGCGGGTCTTCAGTGTTTTCAAAACACTTTGTTACCATAGCAACCCACTGTGTTCACTAGTTTCTTGTTTAGCTTATAACCCGTCTCAGCTCACAAATTCACCCACAACCACAAACCTCTCATAGGTGTGCAATTTAGAATTTACATACAGTTAAAATTATGTCAGAATTATTAGCCCCCTGAATTATTAACCCTGTTTATTTTTTTTTTCTTGTTTTAATAACTCATTTCTAATAACTGATTTAATTTATCTTTGCCATGATGACAGTAAATAATATTTTACTAGATATTTTTCAAGACATTTCTATACAGCTTAAAGTGACATTTATAGGCTTAATTAGGTTAACTAGGCAGGTTAGGTTAATGAGGCGAGTTTTTGTAAGATGGTTTGTTCTGTAGGCTATTGAAAAAAAATCAGCTTAAAGGGGCTAATAATTTTGTCCATAAAAAGGTGTTTAAAAAATAATAACTGCTTTTATTCTGACCGACATAAAACTAAAAATACTTTCTCTATAAGAAACAATATTATCAGACAAACTGTGAGAGTTTCCTTGCCCTGTTTAACATAATTTAGAAAATATTTTAAAAAGAAAGAAAAAAAGGGGGTTAATAATTCTGACTTTAACTGTATGTAGCAAAATCTTTAAAAAGTGACTTTACCTGAAGCTGCATCTGAATTTCAGTGCTGGTTTTGCCATTGACAGATTTGGCATCAACAGTGGAGCCAAGCTTAGACAAAGACTCAGACAAGGTGTCTGCATCCAGTTGGTACTGTAGAGAAGAATGTAAATAGGCTTTACTAATAAACAATTTTTCTACTAGAAATTTGCTTGGCAAAAAGGACCTACCTTTTTGTACTCCTCTATATTGTCCAGATGGGTTTCCTGACAGATGCAAAGATTCAGAAACTTCTGCCATTCATTTCTTACAGTGTCTCTCTGGGCCTGGGCACACCCAAAGCACATTAAATCTTAGCTTTGCTTATGTTTTGTCATACTGTATTTATTATTGAAAACGTCCAATTTTCCACACCACTTATTGTCAAGAACGGTAAATAATTATCAGTATGTCCTTGTATTATTAGAATATTTCTAAAGTTAATTCATAACTCAATTATTACAATAATCAAGCTGAGATCTTATTAGTATTTTCTTACCTGCACAGTGCTGGCAGCAGGATGTTTCAACTCAATCAATCTGTCACCATCATCCTGCAATTTGTTGACCTCACTTTCATGTGCCAGCAGACTGTTATTCTTGAAGTTCTGCAGCAGATAAAATCTCACAGGTCATGTTTTATAATGCTGTGCCATATGCAGCAAAACAAAAGGAGAGTAAACCACCATATATTCTCATTGCTGTAAATCATGTTTTTTTTTTACTTGCTATATAACAATGCAACAGTTGATGTATGTACAAATCAAACAGAGAATATGGTGTGTACAAACCATACAGAGAGTACTTTTTCTTTAATGAGGGAATTTACAGCTAGACACTGAAATGGCATTTACAGTTGCAGATATTGTTTAAAGGTGCCATGTAGAGCACTGATTCAATAAGTTAAACTGTTCTCTGAATTCTACACAGTAAACAGAAATGGTATCAAATTTTAAAGATCTTTTTCTACACATACCCTTTAGTGTCTGTCTGTCTGTATAGGAAACAGTGTTATAGTGTGGCTGTGCAGAGCTACATAAATACATTTTCATTTTAATACAAGCATAGATAAAATTAAAAATAAGGGAGGAAATTAACATTCTTGAAATCTCAATAGCAGGGGTCACCAATCTCGGTCCTGGAGGGCCAGTGTCCTTGCAGGGTTTAGCTCCAACTTGGCTCAACACACCTGCCTGGATGTTTCCAAAATACCTAGTAAGACCTTGATTAGCTTGTTCAGGTGTGTTTGATTAGGATTGGAGCTAAAATCTGCAGGACACCGGCCCTCCCGGAACAAGTTTAGTGACCCCTGTTCAATAGTAAACACTGTGACCAATCAAACAGCCTGTGGCATGCATATTATTTTTTTCTGTGTGCAACATAACAGTGTTTTTCTTCCAATTGGCCTGTTTTTCTCAAGGATCTTATATATGTACATGAGAATGAAACAATGGTGTTTGTTGGCATGCTCATTATTCAGCTATGACTAGGTGTATCTACTATCTAGATCAGGGGTGGGCAAACTTGGTCCTGGAGGGCCGGTGTCCAGCAGAGTTTAGCTCCAACTCTAATCACACACACTTGCTTTTAGATGTCTAGTGATCTTGCAGACACTGATTAGCATGTTCAGGTGTGTTTGATTAGTGTTGCAGCTAAACTGGCCCTCCAGACACCGGCCCTCCAGGACCAAGTTTGCCCACCCCTGATCTAGATTAATGTGAAAAGATATTTATATAGCATATAGCATATTTATAGATATTTAGTAGCATATGTATGTATTTGTTTATTTTACAGAAATATTTTTGCAATTAACTTCTAATATGTAATTTATTCTGTATTTTTTGTTAAATTACACACTGTTATTCATGTTGATTTAATTGAATGGTTTGCTTAGGGTCCCAGGCTACTTGAAAAGGGAGCTGTCTCTGTTGCTCTCTGACATAATGCTTGACCCCTGGTGAAAAAAAACAGCTTAAACCAGCTGGTCAACCAGGCTGGTTTTAGAGGGGTTTTTGCCACTTCCAGGTTGGTCTTAGCTGGTCAGCCTGGAAAATTACCAGCTAAAATTATTTACTTTTCATGTCATGTAATCATTTCAAAAGTTAGCTTACCTCATATTGTCTGCGAACGTCAGCATGGTCGACCATCTGATCACTCCAGTCCTGTTTAAGAATCTTGTTCTGCTCTTCCTTCATGTATGCCACCTCCTTGTCACAGTCTTGCATGTAGTCATACAGACTGTTGAGATAATGACGTCGCCATTTTGAGTTATCCTGTAAAACAGTTAAAATGATCTTATTTTTCCCCCATTCTCTCTCTGGCACCAGCAGTATTATTTTAAATCTGTCAGTATGTGAATAAATTCCTACCAGTAGGTTGGCATATTGTTTCTTAATGGCAGCATATTCCTCCTGAAGCAACAAGAAATATTTCAATTTTGTAATTCATTAACTGTTTAGTAGTCTGTGCTGTAAACCCATAAGACACTATCAACTTTAAAGCAGAAATGAAGATATTTAAAATGACACTCGAAAGATTTTACAAAAAAGGGTTTCGTGTGAATAAGACTTAAATAAATCTGTTCATCAAATTAAGAGAATGTGTCCTTCTTGAACTTGATTCATCTGAATTATCAATAAAATGTGATTTCTGAATAACTTGTGAATTTTCCAGGGAGAGACACAGGCAGGTTTCATTAAAATATCTTAAAAAGGTGTTTTTGTTGTTGTTTCTCCTTCCAAAGCAATATATAATAATGTAAAGAACAAATGTTTAAATTACCTGAGAACTGGTTGATCCAGGGTTAAGCTGATTGTTATAAGACTCAATCTCTTTATGAAGGATGTTATGAGCTGCGATCTGCTTTTTCAGGTCAGCCAGTGTTGGGCCATACTCCTCTTTGCTTGCATCTTTCTGTAATATTAAAAATTAGTCAGAGAAACCAAATAATCAATATATTTCGACTATAGGAGATGATACAGTGTCTCTACATTTACATGGTCATCAGTAATCAAATTATTTACCTTAATCTAAATAAGGCACTAATATGAATGATGTGGGTGGCTTTTATAATGTTCCATTTATGTTTTCCTTATAGTACATACTGTAGATCAATTACTGTCTTTACATCACCATGCTATCCATGTAATTTAGGACGTTTCATTTTTTATTTTGCAGTTTGGCAGTTTCACTTTCATTAAGCAACATTTCATTCATGCCCCGAGAAAAACTTTGAGGTATTGAATGTGAGTATGAAGTAAGAACTGGTGGGAGAGTGTCGTTTTACTGGAATATGATACCGCACATGCCAAATTGAAAAAAAAGTTTTCCAGACAGAATAAAAGTGTGAAGATCATTGATTTAAAAAAAAAATAGATGTTAAACATGGCGATTTTGTGATGGCATGCAGTTTATTGAAAGCACTTGAACTGGGTTTCTGAAACAATTAAAATCCTTCTTTATATACTCTAGAGAATGAGAATCTTTTTTTTTGAAGCACAATGCATTCTGGGCATTTAGGACAAGGGAGCCTGATTCCCCATTGATCTCTATTGATTTATTGTATCACACTCATACACTCATCATCAGCAATAAACTATAAGCAGTTGCACTACAAATAATAAAGAAAATCATATCTGGTACTGTTTCCTTGCAACAGCTCATTGATACCCTGTCAGTTATGGATAAACATGTTCATTTATTTGATCCGCTCTGGATTCGCCCCCTCTGCATCTATCCTTAGCTTCTCAAGTTACAATTCACCGCTGGACACAGAATATTATGGTATATATATTATCAGCTTCCCAGACACACAGAGCATTCAAAAAGATATCTAGATGTTTGACCATTTTATTCTGAGTGTTTGTGAGATGTTTTTTAAATCAAAAGATATTACTATAAATCCGTAGTTTTTTTCTGTTATGATTTGCATTGGTTTAAAATGTGCATTCCTGCGTTTGTCCTCAAACATGGCCGACCGCAACTCTCCGTTGCATAGATTTCTGTGCTCTATAGGAATACTCTATAGCTCCTTTCACACAGTGATACCAGAAAAATAACGGAACGACTTTACTGGTTAATTCAAAAAAGCGATGTTCATGATTTCACTTTTTTAAAAGCCTTAGCATTCATGCAGCTTATCCCAGAGACATCCAAAAGCAGAAGCCCTAACCGCATCTAAATGTTTACACATTTGACTATATTAAAAATTCATAGAAACCTAGACTAAACGTTATCTGACTAACATCTAGCAGCTAAATGTGTCTGGAAAAGTATCCAAAGGCTTTTATTTTCATAAACAGCATGTATGTGAATGTGTCTGAATGTTCTGATTGGCTGGAGTAGCTCTAGAACACGCTCTTTCCGGCAATCTTACTTTTGTGATCACACCGCATAGGATTCCGGCAAATTACAGGTAATGTTACAACTTCTTTTTCAGGTAAATTGCCGGAGCAAATTTACTAGTATTTTCAAAAAGGGCCTGTTCACACATACAGACGTTTCCAGAAATTGACAATAATTTTCTGGACAGTTCTGTAAGTGTGAAATAAGGGGCTCATATCTTAATTCGATTTGTGTTTAATGGACTCTTTTTACAAGATGGATTTAAGATGCTGTTGACCGTTAAATGCATCATAACCTTAAAAGTTTTTAATATATATATATATATTTTTAACGTATGTATATTTATATATATTTACATATCTATTATTTTATCTCTGCATCAAATTACAAAAAAATAAAATAAAATTACCACTTTTAGGAGGTGTCTGTAATACAGAATATATGGGGGCAGGACAGTAAATTTTACCTTGTTCTCTCTTCTGGCTGCCATTATCAGTCTTTTTAAGAAAATAGGGTTGTAAAAAAAGATTTTGTAATACTTTCCCACTCACTGCGCTCCAATTTACCTATGTAATGTATTTGACTATGACGACTTCCGCTACTGAGAAACCCGGAAATGTGAAAAGGGTGCTGTGGTGCTTTTTAATTCTCGTTTGTGCATCCTTGTTTCCTAATCATTTATTGGTGTCCATGTACAATGGAGGAATAGTTCATCAAATTTGTTAAATGGTGAGAGGTTTTCTCGCACAGCAAGCAGACTCGCATCCTTGCACAGATGATGTGGGATCCTTTATTATTTCTAACCAATTCATCTCTGATTGGTACAGAGTTTTTTTCAGTGTAGTTTCTCCCATTTTGAGCTAATCTTTTACGGTTTAAGCTAATGATGAACAAAATGAAGCACATAGCATAGCATGTTTACTCTACTGGAAATGCAATGTGCAAACTCAATTGCATACATTTTATTAACGATTCAAATTTTATTTGGGTTTGGAATGGATGTAAAAAAATAATGAAGTGATATCACCGAGGGGACGAAATTTAGATTTACAATGTCTTACCATAATGTGTTAAGTTTAAGGTACTTTTGATAATGTATACAAAAGTAAATCAATATATTAAATGTGTATTCACACCTGTTTTTGGTTTAGTACCAGAGCCCAGTTAATTCTTGGTTGAAGTTCCACCTCGTTCAATGGCTCATACAGCTCTCGGTAAAGGGAACAGTCTTTCAGCCAACGCTCATGAAGGCGACTTACACTAATTAGTGAAAATCAAAACAAGTACAATTAGTTTTCAATGTAATCAAAATAAATAAAAGACAAGAGATAGTGACAGAGCAACAGACTGAGTCATGAACATCATTGTGAAAGGGTGTCTTTAGTGTCACTCACTCATTCTCTATTTCTCCTGCCTGAGGGTGTTGCAGTTTCTTGGCTTTGTCCATATCCAAAAACAGATCTTTCAGGAGCCCTTCTGCCCGGCCAAGGAGATCTGCTGTTTCTTTCTGATGCTGTAATGTCTTATTATTTTTCTCATTTTCAGCATCCTGAGCGAAGAGAAGGAGATGTAGATATTTTTGTGTTTTACATTAAAAACTAACAGCACCACATTATAACTTTACTATAAGGTTGCATTTGTTAATGTTTTTATGTATTTATTAACATGAGCTGAGAATGAATAATACTTGTACAGCATCTACTAATAATCATTTTTCAGCATGTACCAATGCATTAATAAAATCTAAAAGTGTGCTTATTAACATCATTAAATTTACTGGGATTTAACAATTAACAATAGAGACAAATACTGTAAAAACTATTCATTGTTTGTAAAATATCATGTTAGTAAATAGTAACTTATGCAAACCAATTGTAGTTAAAACAATTTATTATTGTTATTATTACTATTCTTAGTAGTACTGGTAATATATCATGCTTATAAAAAATGAAGTGCTTCTTACAAGGAGCAGCAGCTCTTCTGCGCGCAGTACATCTTTCTCAACAGTGTCTGCATTTTTCTGCATACGTGCAATCAGCAAGGCCAGATTGCTCACCTGTGTTCTGTCAAATTTAAAAGTTAAACAATTTTATGATGTTTGGATGATCAGTGCATAAAAGCAAAAAATTGTTGCACAGACTTGAAGTATAAAACCCCACAGTTACAAGTAAAAAAAATCCTGGACATTCCTGTTGGTTTGTCTCAATTTTTTTCAACAGAAAATTCAGGCTTGTGACACAAATACATGTGTTGTGTATGAAATATTACTGACAATTGTGTATGAAGACAAAATACCTTTGAAAGTACAAAGAGCAGAGCTTGTAACAAAGAGTAGACAAATCTGATTTTTCTTAATTAACTAATATCAGGCAGATAGGGTATTTTCTATCAGCTTTAGTTCATGAGCTCAGGCCACTTCACAAGATCAAAGTTGACATGTTGGATGGTTTTGAGTCACACCTAATTAAATCCTTAAAAGTTTCACAAAAGATGCTCTGATGACATAAAAAAGCTGAAAGATTGTAACGTCTTGACATTTACAGTATACATGTTTAGAACTCATTCTATATTCCTCAATAATATTGCATTTGCATTGCATTAGTCCTATATGTCATAACAATGGACCAACACCCAGTGGTAGAACAAGCACGTCAGCCCTTAACAGGAACTAAACTTTGACAGCAAGGACACTCCTTTTTATGTTTTTAAATATGCACATTTATTTATGTTGAATGACTCTGATTACTGAGTATTCACACAACACCATGAGAAACATCTATATCAATTGTACATTAATCATATTTAACTAGTGGTTTGTTCAGACAAAAGCTTTTAGATCTACATATTTTAAAATATTTAAGAACATGGTTAGAGATGATCAACAGACAGCTAATTCCAATTCCATTTGTCTTCTAATAATGTAATGTAACACATTTGACAGCTTGTCTCTTTCAGAACAGTTCTTTGCCAACCTGATCTTTTTGTTTTAAAGATTACCTATTGTGGGATATTTTCTATAAACCATAATCCCTTCAACTTGTTGACAAAGCAAAGTTTAAAAACAAAACAGTCAGCATATGGGCTCACTGAACCAGGTTTCCTTTGTAGAATGTGTTTTATTTTCATTTGTATAATTGAGCAAGTCTGAAAAGAAAGCAATTCAGCTTTTTTGTTTAAGTTGATTCCAGCATATATCATTTTGTTGGTATAAGATTTCACATCGAAGATCTGGTTAAATCAACTTTATACATTCATTCTGGTTACCAGAGTACACCCAAACCGACCTCAGACCTTCATAAACACAACAGAACTGAACCAAGAGTATAAAATAACCAACATCACTCACTTGTTTATCTTGGAATCATCTTTCACTGTGCTGTCTTTATTCCTCTTGAACATCCTAAAAGTTTAAGTAAGGTTAAATTCACCTTCTGATCCAAGTGTGTTTGTAAATCTCACTCCTGCTTCTTAATTTCTACAAACTTTTCCGTTTTCAAGCTCTGCCTCTCTAGAACTGTCACATAGCAGTAAAGTAAAGGTGTTCTTGTGACTCAACTCCGCCCTGATTAACAGGTGTTGGGCGACACCCAGACCACCTCCTGTAGCAGGACCGGGCAGACCAGTTTCACCTCCCTTTTTTCTCTCTCAATCACAGATACAAATGTACACATCTCCCATTCAGATTTTTTTTAATCCTTCAGTTGATCTCCGATTCATGATGATTTGGTATTTGGTTTAATAAATATGATTTAGTTATGTTAGACTTGTTGCACCGTTTAAGAATGACTTTTATTGTCAGCAAAAGTGTCAGCTAAATGGCTAAATTTACAGCAACCAATATTTCTTCAAATAGCTTTTTAAAAGTGTAAGATCTGTAGATGTAAGATGGTGTGGAATGTCGTTGGGTTACTTTCTCTCTGTAGGGCTGTGGTAGTTAGCCCACATTTCTAGCAAGTATTGTCACATGGTAGGGTGTGACAGATTCAGGCCCATTGTCGGTGGGAACCCTTTACCAGTTAACTTATTTAACTTTCTAACTTCAAAATTTTTTTCAGGGTTTTAACGTACAAAATTATTCCTATATCAAAACACACACACACACTGTTATAGCTTACCTTGTATCAAACTCATGACTCAAGTTTCCTTGTATTTATTGTTCCAGTTAAGATCGGTCATTAGATTTGTGTATTATTTATTATGTATGTATTATTTGTGTTATTATATATTATATATTAAATATAGATAGAAATATATCTGTGTATAATCACCATAACAAACTAATTCTACACCTTAAAATAATGTATCCAAGGGGTAGCGTTTATCCTGAAAAAAGCAAGGAGAATGATTCTTGAGGCACTTCGTACTTCACTTCCCATTCATTTAACACTTGGCCAGTCTACAAAATCTTAAGTCAGGTAGGTATGATTTAATCCATAGTCACCCAGGTAAATGATTCATTCTAGCAGGATACCGTGAGGGTGACGTGAGGGTAGCACGTGAGGGTAGCACATTCGCCTCACAGCAAGAAGGTCACTGGTTCGAGCCTCGACTGGGTCAGTTGACATTTCTGTGTGGAGTCTGCATGTTCTCTCCGTGTTCCCGAGGGTTTCCTCTGGGTGTTCCGGTTTCCCCCACAGTCCAAAGACATGTGGTACAGGTGAATTGGGTATGCTAAAACTGACCACAATGTATGAGTGTGTGGATGCTTCCCAGTGATGGGTTGCGGCTGGAAAAGCATCCGCTGCATAAAAACTTTTGCTGGAAAAGTTGGCGGTTCATTCTGCTGTGGTGACCCCTGACTAATAAAGGGACTTAGCCGAAAAGAAAATTAATAAAAAAGGACACTGTGATCTAGTGTCAAATGCAGCACTAAAATCAAGTAAGATTAATGCAAGACATGGCCTAGGTCAGCAGTTGAAAGCAAGTCATTCTCCACACGCCTTGAAACTTTATTTAAAGACAAAAGACATTACAAAACAGCTAAGGAGTGGCCAGGATTGAGGGAGGATAATTTAGATGCGGGTGTTGTACTTAAACTCTATACAAACTGATCATTTATTTTGGGCTGTTAGTAGACCTGTATCCAAACTCGCATTGACAGACTTAACGGACTGGCAAAGGGTAAATCTTGCGTAAAGTAAAATGTATTGAATCTGACGTAGTGGTGTTACTAAACTGAACTCCACCCTTAATTCATATTTAAAGGGCTATCAGTCTACAACCAAATAATTGGTGAGACATTTATTATGAACACAACCTTAAGAATGAAACCTTAACATGTCAACCAAGTAAATCTATCTATGCTGAAACCAAATATGAAAGGCAGCCTTATAACTCCCTTGAGTATAAAATTCTTCAGCCATGAAGTGCACCTCTCCTGGAACGCTGTGCATGTGCTAAGGAATGTAAAGCTGAACAACTTACAAAAGAAAAATGTCAAGAGCTGTGATATAGATCTACTCAAGACTTCTGGCACTTCTCAATTCCGTAGGTAGTAAGTGATAAGTTTAGTTTGGTCAGACATACAAGTGGTAATGCTACTAATGGCATGCCTACAGACCTGATTAGCAACAGTGTATTTAAAAAACAAAACAAAAAACAAACAGGCAGACACAAACTAATATCAGAGCAGTTTAAACCGTGGCACTGAAAAGGAGTATTTATTTAATTTTTTTTTAATCCAAGAGACTTTTAACTCATTTCTCTCTTTTATCATATGCAATCATTTGTTTCAACTGTGTCTAGGAAAAATGAAAGGTGTCCATCAATTTGGTGGGAAAAAAAAACTGAAAAAGAACAAAACACTGGAAATTGACTGCAAATAGTTCAATTTAAAACAAATGACACCATATTATAGTAGAAAATCACAGGCAAACATAATTTTATTCTCTTTCTACAATTTTTAGGATTATAATTTAAAACTGGTCATTTTGAGTTTCTAAACAGTTTCATCATATTGAATATTTAAGGTAGGTTCAAGGTCATATTCTATTTGCAGAAATCAAAATCCGTCATTGCCAACATATCAGACCACAGTGTATTTCATGTATTCTCAATTGTACTGTAAATTATGTAACCCTTTAATTATTATTAATCCCTTAACAGTAGTGAATGTACGGAGACCCAGAAGGGACGTAATAGTGAAAAAAAAAATAAGTGGAAAAAAAAAAACAGTAAAAGGAACATTTTTTTTTTTGTTTTTTGTTTCCTCGCAGATGTTTTGCATTCCCTCGCAAAACTACTTTTCCACAAACACTTTCTTTTCACTTCATACATATAAACCCTCCCATTTTTGCCAGGATTCTCCCGTATTTTACCATTCTATCCCTATCATCCTATCATTAAGTATTTTCTCATATTTCTCATGTATTTTTAATCTTGAAAACTTGAACATTAAAGCTGCTCAGCAAAAAAAAGGTTGATCGCCCCCCTTCATATGCAACCTCTAAATCAGCCAATGCATGTATAAGCCAATTACTGGTATAAGTTATGACTGACAGACGCGCTCCACTTGATAAACTAATCCCAGATCAGCTTCTGTACACGCCATTTAAAGAGGAGCGCAGTGCAGGACACGTTGGGATTTAGGTGTATGTGTAAACAGTTAAACACAACTGATTTTCTCTTAAATGAGCATAAACGGTTACGTTACTAAAGTAGTTGAAGGCTTTCATTACAGATCTGTTAATTCTTAAAAAGTGACCCCACAGCTATCAAACAAAAAACTAGAGATACATTTGCTGCTCTTCACTTGTTTGATAACAGATGCCAACTTTAAATGGCGTGTATAGAAACTGATCTGGGATTACTTTATCATAAGGAGTGCGTCCATATCTGATTTAGAGGTTGCATATGAAGGGGGACGATTGATGCAGAGCTTTAATGGAAAGAAAGTGAAAGCAGACATTTTTATATTAATTTCAGCGAGCTTTCAAGGTAAAAAATACATGAGTAATATAGTAAAATACTTAATGATAGGATGATAGTTGGTCAAATATGGGAGAATCCCGGCAAAAATGGGAAGGGTGACATGTATAAAGTGAACAGGAAGTGTTTGTGGAAAAACAGTTTTGCAAGGGAACGCAAACATCTTTGCGAGAAAACGCAAAAACCTAAAAAAAACAAAATTTAACTATTACTGTATTTTTTTTGTTCCACCCATTTTTGCCCCACCATCTAGTCCATTCCAGGGTCTCTGTACAAATGTCAGACAAAAATCATGTCATAATGAATTTTTTTAATGGCAACTGACCATCTTGGCTCAGAAGTTTGATTAAAATAACAATACTAACTTACATTAAACAAAACTTTCAAACTCTTTATGTAAGACGGTGTAACGACACTAAGGATTACCACTGTCGCCTGACAAGATCTTCTTACATATGGAACACATTGAATAAATGGTCTCAACACCATAGCTATACCATATGATGGAGGCTAAACATTTACTTAAATCAAAGACATGTGAATGGAGAAGGATTTAATAACTCTTAATCCTGAACAAAAATCTCCATTCAGACAGCCAAACACACAACCCGGTTTTAGATTTAGCTTCCAAAGCCAAAGAAGCCTTTGAAGTAGCCAGCGATGCCACCTTTCCCCTTCTGCTCAACCTTGTCATCAAGCGGTGGAAGCACCACATGGTTGAGAGCCAGGTCAAAGAAGAGAGGCTTGCATGGAATTGGCTGAAAGTCTGGAGGGAACTGCACCAGGTTGGGCTGCTTGCTCAAAAGGTTGGAGTCTAGTCGGAAATTATCCAGTCGATCAGACAGAGGCTGTGAATATACCAGAAAACAGCTCTTAAGTTCAAAGCAACAGAAGAACAACACAATGTGCTCATACTGTAAAAAAAATCTACAGAAATACAAAAAGAAAGATAAATTAATCTTTAATGAATCACAATTAATCATAAGGCTGTAATGTAAAGTTCACATGGTCAACAAGATTAACAGCATGCTGATTTTCCTGCCAGGGCTTTGCTGTAAATAAGATAATAACATAAATAATGGGTGCCCTCAGATCTCTGAGTCAGGGGTGAGCAGAGACGGAGCACCTACTGTAGGTCTCTGAATACTACCAGATTTACCGGTCATTGTGATCAGAATGAAATGTGTGCAAAGTAGGCATCAGTCACGGTGAAGGGTATCCGACGAAGGGGCGAAGGGACTACCAGACCATCTGCGCACACTTGACGCAGAAGAATAATTCAGCCTTTATGCCGATCGATAAACTGTTCAGTCAATGAACCACCACAAAAACCTTTATTCTCCAGCCCGGTCACATGTTCAGCTTGTTAGACTACACGCAGAACCTGTTTATATGGTGAAATCCTAATGGAGAACACCTGGGGGGCGCAGCTATCATACGGGGATTTATCAAGCAGTGCTGCCATTTCCCTGTGCTAATGGAAACGGCTTAAGTAATTCAAGTCATTTTAAACGTTTTGCTTTCAAACCATTTTTAAAATGTAAGGCTGAGAGTACAAATTCTGCTTGGCAAATCAGTTATTCTTGTGTGAAGAGAGAAGACATCAGTTACGTCAACAAAGTCAGCAAATTTTTTACCAAATCAAGATATAAAATAAGAAGTGTCCATAAGACAATGATATAAGGTAAATTAAAATTATTCCGTTTATTATAATATATCACAAGCATGTGCTTTTCACACAAAAAAATACTAGTTACACTACATAATAGTAGCTTAATTTATAGTAATTAGGTTACTATAATGTTTTAAAACCATATATATATATATATATATATATATATATATATATATATATATATATATATATATATATATATATATATATATATATAAAATAGCATTTGAAACTATTTGTTAATGAATGCCCTAGCACACAGTAGTATTAACTATAGTGATCTTTAACAAATATTGAATACTTTAGTTTTTACTATAACAAATTGGTGTATTTTAGGGTTAAATGACAATTAAAAGCTTGGTATCAATTGTCTGCAATCTTATCTATAAAGTGAAATTACTGTAAAGTTCAAACATTGTTGAATAACAGGAGTGTCAAAATAAATGAAAAATCATCAAAATACAATATAAAATTGGATAAACAATATGATAATTTAACAATATAATAGGACGTAGGACGATAAGGGCGATAAGGTTGCAAAGATTTTTTTTATTTGATACAGGTTCATTTGTGTATCTTCAGATTAATAGAAATTAATAATGTAATCTGTGTTCTTTTTTCCTGTTTAGAATTTAACTGAGCCTTTAATTGTCATCTATGAAGAATTTTTAAAGCATAAAGTGTCCTCACTTTAGAATAGGTCACATAACTGGATGATGTCGAGTTAATAAAGCTATTAATATATGCCAGAATAAAAAGAATTAAAAATGCTAATGTGAATTGTTTATTAATCAATTACTAACTCATTCTGAATGATCT